>NW_028277055.1:300000-515000 GCF_059951505.1 Python bivittatus | reverse complement strand
ATTTTCAGAAGTGGCTTCAGGCTTGACCTGGCACCATTAGAAAATAAAGATGGTGGTGGTTGCAGCCCCAGGCTTTGTTGGAAGCAAATATCATTTGTAGACAGTATTACAATAGGCAGTTGTAAGAGGTGTTAGGGAACATCTCTATAACTTGATCTTCTGTTAAGGTGGCAGCACTTGGCTGCCCTTGTTTGAGCTTAGAAGCTAAGCAAGGTCTGGCCTGAGACTTACTGCTTAGATCAGTGTTGTCCAAACTTGGCCACTTTAAGATGAGTGGACTTCAACTCCCAGAATTCCCCAGCCAGCATGAATGAATGAATGAATGAATGAATGAATGAATGAATGAATGAATGAATGAATACTCAGATCCTGTTGATGCCCTTTCCCAACCATCAATGGTCACTAGGGTCTCTGGGAGTTGAAGTCCACTCATCTTAAAGTTGCCAAGTTTGGACAACATTGACTTAGATGGTACTTAAGTACCTATGTAGCAAGGACTTAGATGGGAGAGTACCAAGGAATACCAGGGCTATAGACTAGACTGGGAAGTTTAAAAGCATTGTTGCCAAGAAAATTTCATGGACATGTCCATGAAGCCCCCAGCAGTGAAGTTCATCTCAAGGAGGTTTTATCTTCAGTGAAGATAATGGTTGCCATTTTTGAGAGAGCACCCACAATGTATTCTCCAAATTCCATCTCTGCTCTCTGATCCGAAAAAGGGTCAAGTGTTCTAAAATGGTGCTTATCTCTGTCCTAGCAGTACAAACTATTAGGGATGTGCAAATTGGCTTCATTGTCCATTCAGTTTGGATAGGCACTTTGATTCAATTTGAATGGTAGATTTGATTTAGAGATCAGTCAGATGGCCTGAGTTTTGGAAGTCAATTTACTCTGGAGATTTTAGTTCTATCATCTTTGAATCAAATCTCCCCAATTAATATTTGTCCATCTCTACAAAATGCGTTTCTAGGCAAAGACTTCCCTAGACTGTCATTCCAAGTCACTTTAATGTTAAAAAGTTCTCATGCATTATAGCCTCCTGATTAGAAAGTCTCATGGGACCTGTAGTTTCCAAGATGTCAAGCATCTATCAACATCATGGGATTTCTCTATTTCCCTACACTGTATCAGGTAGGATACTGCTGTTACAAGCTTACTCCTGCTAAGGCAGGAGAAAGATCATTGATTTAAACCAGGCAAGAATTTTCAAGGGAACAGTATTTGATCTGTAACACCAGCAAACTTTATTATGTACTTTGCCATCACCCAGGGCTAACAGAAGAGGATATGGAAGAAAAGAAGGAGATATGAAGGCTCACGTTTTTGGCATCAGTGCTTTCCAAGGCTGATCTTTGGTTGCTTCAAGATTGGTGAATGACTGATTCACAATTCTTTGTGAGATCAGCACTTTCATGGGACTTCTGGTGGCTCCTTGTCCAACAGAACCCCCAGGTCTTTTAGGCTGCTTATGATCTGCTTGGGGTTTGAATTTCTGGACCACTGTCTTCTTTTTCTTCTTCGTATCTTTTTCTTTCTTTTAATTTTTATCAGTAAGCCACCCAGATTCGCTATGGAGTCAGGTGCCTTGAAATTAAATAAATAAATAACACCTGACACCCCCCCCCCCTGTTAAATAAATGAGATCTCGATGGGTTGTGTTCTGCAGCTGAGAGAGAAAACCCACATCCTTCATTTTTCAGAACTCAGTGAACTTCTTGACAGTTACTCCTATTAGTAGTCTAAGCAGGCAGCCGGACCCAGCTCAGCCCCTGACTTTTCTCTCCCTTTAATTTGCTACAGAAGTGAAGCAAATTGCTAATAACCCATCCAGATGGCTGGCACGTGAACACACTACCTTCCCGTTTGCAATTAGATGAGAAAGCTTGGCATTCGTGCAGAGACCATTTCACATTCCTCCCCCCCCCCACCCCCCTTTGATACTTTTGTCTGCAATTGCTGGCAAATCTCTTTTGCAGGAGGAGCTGATGGAGGGCAAAATGCAGGCTGTCTCTTAGAAGCACCATTACTGGTGTCCACTTTGGCATTAGTGGTATGCCACAATTTGCTCCTGGCTGATTTTACAGGGAGTGGATTTCTGCCAAGTCAGACGAACCAGAGTGCACTGCATGATGAGAAAGGGGAAAGTTTTCAATGCCTTCAACACAATTGCAGTGGGTGAGTTTTAGCTGAAGCTTGGTAGCAACTGTATGTCCTGCAAAAGGCTCAAGAACCAAAGATGAGAACACTCCTGGGACAAAGACACCCCTTGGCAAATTTTTATTCCTTTATGATGTCATTTTTCTTGGATGCAAATGAAAAGAAAATGCTGATGTTTCAGCTGACTGTTTACTCAATAGATTGAAATATTGTATATCATGCAGTTTTTTAAAAGACACAGTGATAAGGGAACAAAAGTATTATTTCAATGCTAGTGAGACATGAGAGGCAACATTTAGTAGTATCAACTGAGAGATAGCAATTAATGTGGGGGAAGGTTAGGAGGGGTATGGAAACCAAGAACATGTCAATGCGCAGTTTTTATTTCCCATTCTTGCACAATAGAGTATCTCTGATTTTAAGCTCTATCTTTTGCTTATTTCCAACAAGATCAACCCTCTTTTCAGTTTCCAGATTAGCAGGTTTTTACACAATGCTGTCCTATTTCTTCTGACACATAAAACTCCACAAAGCTGTCAGGGCTGGTGACCATGGATGGATTTAAACCCATCCTACTGATAACATTATCTGACATGAACACCATCTTTCACAGTAGAGCTGGTCAAAGTATATGCTATTAAATATTATTAGCTTTAGCAGTGAAAACCTGATCTATCAAATCCAGCCTTCAACCTGACACTGTCTGCCCCCCTCTCCCCATGTCTTTGGCAAGTGTCATCTTGTCTGCTCCAAAGTAGCATTATTTTTGGAGTAAGTTGAGCTAAAAGAGGGGACCCACAGTAGAGTGTGCTGCTCCTCTTGTGGCATTCTGTGGGTGTTACTTGACAGATTGGTTTTTGGGTGTTCCTAGATACCAGAGAGACCCTATCCACCCAAGCTGGCTGTTAGGTCTCTTAACCAGGAGGAATTATGAAAGTTTAGATGGATAAAATAGGCCTGGGTTGGATAGGGTAGGATGCAATCAGATTTTTTTCTTGGTCCCACCCAGAACTGTACCTGGGGATTTTTTTATTTGCAAATCCTATTCTCTGCACTGAGCTAAAGCAGAAAGGTGAGTCCATGCAGTTCAGTGTATGTAAAAAAGAAAAAGAAAAAGAAAAATTGAAAGCATTAGATCCACCTTGAGTGATCAGATCTGTGATGCTATTTGCTCCTAAACTACATTTGGGAGAATTTTGCTAATGACTTGCTTTAAAGTGGAGAGACACACAGCAGGAGCCTGGAAGACTTTTTATGTCCTGTTGAGATTTAAAAGTGAGTGTGGTCAGGGTTGCTGCTCTTTTGGGGGGAGGGAGGGGAGGGGGTCTTTGGGGACATGAAGAGGTATAATTAGTACTTTAAGCTTCTGTAAGGATTAAGTTACCAATTTACCCCGAACTTCCTCCAAAACTTTTTTAAAAATGCAAAAAAAAAAAAAAAAGGTGAAATTTGGGGCTATGCCCAATAAAAGGGGTTCCAGGAATGACACTTTTTGAGCCTGTCATAGAAAGGGGCAGGTAATGTAGCTCCCCGTTTGCATTTTTTGTGACTCTTGATGTAAAAAGTAATTCAATAATTCAATGGGAAATGAGCCTCCTTTATATCTTTATTTCCAAGAATAATTCGTGGACCCAGGTAGACTTCATTGGAAATTGAAATGGTGAGTGGTGATCCCTTGGTTCTTTGTTTCAGAGGGTGCCCACTTGGGAAAAAATAGACAAGATATATCATCCCGTGGGTCTAGAAGGAATGGTGGGAAGTACCCTCTTCTGTTTGGCATGTCTGTTTGGAATTGTCCATACCCACCATCAAGCCATTTGTAAACAGGCATGCTTTCCCACTGAAGCTATTTTGTGAGAGCTTTCTGTACTACATACCAGCTTTGCTCTAGAGCTTTTTGGATCAGCCTGCTGGCTTCTACTATGCATGCATGGAAAGCCATTCAGTCATTTGAACATGAGACACAACTCTACAATAGGCAGTCAGCACAATAAGAACTTGTAATGGGCTGTGAGAATAACCTTGAGGAAGATGAGAGATTGTTCTCCAGCCTGTGCTTGAACCCATCCAGTGAAGGGGAGCCTAGCACCTCTTTGGGTCATGGGTTGTATTGTCAAACTGCTTTTAATGTGAGGATATTTCCCCCAGGATTCGACTGGATTCTGCCTTCTTAGAGTTTTAATCCATTATTCTGTGTCCACAGCCTGGGGGGTTAGAGAACTGACCTTCAGTCTGATAGGCTTTCAGACCCAAAAAGTGACATCGTTTTCCCCTTCAGTCTTCTTTTCTTGGGGTTAAGCATTCCCACTTCTCTAAATCTCTTTTTATGAGATCTAGTTTCTAGTTTCTCTCTCTCTTTTAAACTGAAATGATGAGGGGACTAGAAACTCATTCTCATGAAGCAGGTTGGAAGGAAGTGGGAATTTCTAACCCAATTTTCCTGCATCATTCTTAAGCGTCTCTGGTTTCTGCAGAGTACGATAAAAAAGTCAAGATGGTGGCGGTGAAGTGCAGTCCACTGCACGTTAAAAACAGGCAGAACTTGGATTGCAGTTGCCATCTTGATTGCTTTTCCCATACTTGGCAGACACCCCAGTTAAATGCACTGTCCAGGACTGGACAAAATACTCAAGGTTAGCTCTGAGGGCTGCAGAATAAAATGGAAAGGTGACCTCCTGCTATTTTGAAGCGATACTTCAGTGAGTATAGTCCAAAATGTATTTGTCTTTTTTGCCAACAGACCACACTGGTAACACTGCTAATTGCTACTCTGTTTGCAATCCAGCAAGCCAGGATTCTCCCACCCTTTACCTGTGCATTTCTGTGTTTGCTGTTTCCCGAGCAAAGGACTTGTCTTGGTCTGTTAGGTCTCACTGTCAGATGTTCAGCCTGCTCTAACTTCTCAAGGTCATTTGGAACTGCGATGCTTACCAAGAAGCATCGATAGACGAGTCCACCTCATTTTGGATTCCCCTGGCTCTGTTACTCTGCTTACATTCCAGCTGGACCAAGGCTTCCAGGGATGAGGGACCACAAGCTGGAGGAGAGAGAAGAAAATGGCAGGATTTACTACAGTTAGTGAAGAAGAGGGAAGCAAGAAACAGAGAAGTGGGGAAGGAAGACAGGGTGTAAATTGCAGTTCTCACTTGTAAAGCAATCATTTAGAATTGCCAAACTGATGTCAAGGCAGAAGTCTCTGTCTCAAAGCAGCTGTCATTGTGGCATAAGAGAGGCATATGTTTTAGAGTGCGACTTCTTCTTCTTCTTCTTCTTCTTCTTCTTCTTCTTCTTCTTCTTCTTCTTCTTCTTCTTCTTCTTCTTCTTCTTCTTCTTCTTCTTCTCCTTCTCCTTCTCCTTCTCCTCCTCCTTCTCCTTCTCCTTCTCCTTCTCCTTCTCCTCCTCCTCCTCCTCCTCCTCCTCCTCCTCTTCCTCCTCCTCTTCCTCTTCTTCCCCTAACTCAAGGCGGCAAATATTATAGACTGATTTACAGGTTGAAGGGAAAAGTTTTTTTTGTTATTGTTGTTTAGGTATTTTTGAGGAGTGAAAGGTGCAGTTTTTACTAGGGGGAGGAACAGCTTCCTAGAATACTTCTTCATACCCAGTGGGCTGGGGGATACCCTGCTGCTCCCGCCGCCTTTCAAAAGCATTCCATTCTAATGAACATTTTGGGAACAAAGTTGGTATCAGTGGTGCCTATGGTGGTGGTGGGCGTTGATATAGGCAAGATGGCAGGTGTGGTGTCACAATGGAAGCCCCACCCCTTTCTATATGCATGCCATGCTGGCACCTGGGCCAAAGGGGTGGAGCTTGGATCACGAAGTCTTGTCTATTATGAAAGCTCCCATGGATGCTGCTGGTTGTGACTGACATTACTCTTTTAGCCACTGATTGGAACCACTTTTTGTGTATGTGTGGTAGCACATGGGAGTCTATGGGAGGTCAAAAAAGTCAAGATGGCAGTCATGATCATGTCAGTAAAGGCCTGCCCTTTTCCATTGCATGTCCAGAATCATTGGACTGGGCAACTATATTAAATCTAATTGATGACGATGACGACGATGACAATGACAATGATGGATGAAGAAAAGAAACAGGACTTCTGACTTATGTTTCTGGATGCCATCTTGACTTTTTAACCACCTGTGCAGAGGCCACTAATGATAGCCATTATTCTGATACTCTCAGAACAGACAGGGGTTTATTTGAAGGGAAAGTTATCGGCTGCCAGAACAAAATGTGTATATTGTAAGCTACCCAGAATCTTTTGGGAGTCAGGTAGTCTCCAAATCTATAAACAAACAAACAAACAAACAAACAAATAAAATTAGAATTAAGAAATAGTGACATTTAACGAGTCAGCAAACACTCTTGGAAGAGTTCTGTCCTAAGCACCTTCCAGAAGAAGAAAGTTAGGAGCCTTAATATTTCCACTCTGTCTTTTGTTTAAGGATGGCAAAACCGATCGTTTCCCTTCCTACTCCATTATAATGTCTTAAATTTTGATCTGTTTTTTTCTATCTGACTCATGAAATCTACAGATTTGGGCAAATTTTTGTACAATAGAAAAGAAGATAAAATTTTCACTTATCTCTAGGTTTCCTTAGCTCTCTCTTAGGTCATCAAGAGACAGATTAATCAGAGGTTATACTGATTACAGAGTTGGGCGAAAAACTCTTGGCTAATTAAAGCCTCTAATTGTATTCCCTGAAGAAGTAATAAAATAAAACCCATTATGGTCTGGATTTCTGTCTGGTAAAGATGAGAACGCCTTGTAAACACAAAACTGTAGACCATGGCAAGAAATGGATTTTGTGATTTAATCCGCTTGGAATTTCTTCTCCGAATAAATCCGTAGCATTTCTTTAAGAATCCAAGTGAGTCAATAGGTTTATAAAGCAACCTATGTCTTTTGATTGCTACACATTCCTCTCTGTCTCTCTCATTTTTTAAATATCACATTCTGCACCAGCAAGTGTGAGCCTTTTTAATAGCAAGGAACTTTCAGCTGACTATATATCGACAAGGTCTATATGGAGAGAAAGAATTATGAGGAAAAGAGACAATTTGAAAGCTGCTTTGGAAAAGAAGGGAAAAGAGATATTTTCCAAAGACTGATGGGCTTCTAAATTACATCACTAATAAACAGGGTTTCTAAAAAAAAAAAAAAGTTTAAAGAGTTGTATTCAGATTTTAAATGAATTTGTCTTTAACCACAGCATGGGAGAATTGATGAAATTCAACTCAGACCCAAGACATTTGGTTTCCAAGGATGTTGAATTCTCTTCCTACCACAGACAGTATTGCCCTGGCCACAAGAGAGCCATAAAAAGTCTGAAACAAAAATACCAGGAAAAAAAAAAAGCAAATAAAACAAGAATTTCATTAAAAAAGAAAACAAGAGAAGCACAATAAATAAGAGTTGATTATTATATAAATGCCCTTCTGTCCAATTTCTACATCTGCCTGCAGTTAAAAAAACCCAGTAGCATGGAAATTTGTAATTACTTTTGCATGCAATTTTCTTTAGTACGCATATTCACAAAATTCCACAGCATTTAGAGAAAGTGCATTCCCTTTATGGCTGAATTTCTTGTCTTCCCCTCCCCCTCCCCCTCCCCCTCCCCTCCCCTCCCCCTCCCCAAATACCCTTTGTACCTCTCAAAGCCTTTAACAGCTTCTGCAACAGAAAGCAATTACAAAATAGCTTTCTAATTGAGCCACACCTTCTTCATAGGTCACACCGGAGAGAAGAATTGCAGGAAAAAGTTCTTCAGTAAGCTCCAATTTTGGATCTGGGATATTTTTGTTAACGTTCTCAAGCTATGGCTAAAACTAGGGAGATCAATAAAAATATAAAAACTGAAATTAAAACAAACCCAGAATAGCTAGTAGAGGACCAGCAACTCTTCTGCGATGGAGGTGGGGGGTGGGGAGTACTCCACTGGCTGCGTTTACACAACATGCTTAACCTTAAATACAATGCAGTTTTTTAAAACTATGCTTGGTTAGAGTTAACCCTGGTTAGCTTTTTGCTGGCTTGGGGTATTGTGTGAACTCAGAAAACTCAGCCCATTCTGTAGGCAGGTTAAGCATGTGGGAGTGCAGCTGCATAGAACAGCTGAACAATTTCATGAAAAGACACAGCTGCTTTAAAGGGTCACCGTTTGTATCTACATGAGTCCCCCTGCATGCTGCCAAGCAGTTTTTTGCCTTCAGCTCCAAAGCACTGCAGAACGCTGCTGCATAATGTCAACAGTGTCCTTGGTGGGTATTGTGGGGGCTATGTAAATGGAACTGAGGCCACAACTGGGCCATGGGCTGTAGGTTGTCCACTCTTACTAGAGTGAGAGGAGAGAAAAAAATCCTGATCTCTGTTCCTATATGCATTAACCACTTGTTTGCTTTAGAAACAGTTATTTTTACTCAATACAGCGAGAGCCACTTTGGGCTAGTGGTTAAGGTGCTGGACTAGAAACTGGGACACTCTCCGTTCTATTTCTCCCTTAGATGTAAAATCTTCTTGGATGCTTGGGAACATCCCTCTCAGTCCAACTCACTTCACAGGGATATTCGCAGGGTCCCCACAGGGTGGGAAAAATAGGAGGAGGAACATTATTATACTACTTCAACTGTTCAGAATAAAAGGCAGGATGCACATTTAATAAACAACACCTGGAATGATCACTGCTACTCCAAAGCTTCCTCTTAGGCAACTCTTTTTTCCCCAAGGAGATCTTGTTTATGAAAAGATGAAGAGAAGGTTGGGAAGGAAGGAAGGAAGGAAGGAAGGAAGGAAGGAAGGAAGGAAGGAAGGAAGGAAGGAAGGAAGGAAGGAAGGAAGGAAGGAAGGAAGAGAGAAAGAAAGAAAGAAAGAAAGAAAGAAAGAAAGAAAGAAAGAAAGAAAGAAAGAAAGAAAGAAAGAAAGAAGGAGAAGCAAAGAGAAACAGGTGAAGACAGAGACCTGGTGGTCTGGTGAAGATAAGAACCATCCTGCAGGTTGGGAATGAAGGGGATAGTGGCATGGATCTCTTCTTTTTCCATTTCTTTCCATCCCACAGTGCGAAAAGTATGGGTTAAACCTATGGCCTCTACCTCAGAAACCATGCCTGTCCTGTGGCTACTAGTTGTGGCCAAGTGTAGGTGAGCTGGGACAGTGGTGGACAACTGAAGACCAGATGGGAGGCAGTCTGCATTCCTGGGGGTCTCTTGAAGAAGCCTTCCATATGCTTCAGGGAAACTGTCAAGGCACACTTTGAAAATGACGGCTTTGTCCTTTGCATCTCTTCTGTTCTTCTGCAAAACCTATCTGCAGATGGAAACAATTCTCAACCGGAAAACGAACCGCTTGGCATGTATTGTAGCTTGCTTATGTCAAAGAAAGGGCACCTCCCCTCCCTTTCTTGCCCTTTCAAACATTTCCTCTGCTTCTACTCAGGGTTGCAGATGAGCAGAAACGGTGTTATCGCAGGAACATTGAGAATAAGCAGTGATCCTTCAGGACTCATAAAATACTTTGGTCATTTGGGGTTTTATATCTGACTATCTTCTACATTAGACATTTAAATTAAAACATTTATAATTAATTGAGGCAATCATTTCCCTCCCGTTCTCCTGCTCGGGGGGATTTGGAGCATCTGAGCCATCAGTAAATTTTAGTTTCTTAAGCAACAGGGTAGCCATTTGCTTTACGGAGATTTCTTTTTCTGTTAGGCATGAATCAAGGGCAAACAGAGAACAGCTTTCACAGGAAAATCAACTGACAGGCAAGGCAGATTGCTAACTCCCTAAATTGGAACTGAGACATGGAAGAGGAGAATATTATGTATGTTCACACAGGGGAAAATCACACAGGGGACAGGCAGTCATCATGGATATCATGTGGAGAGATGGTGATTAAAATGAATAAAGAATGCATCAGAGCTCGAGAGCGTTACCACTACAGACCAGGTTAGAGACCAGGTATGGTCTTAGATCAAAGCAACCTGGATTCCAAAACCTACTATGGCTCTTATCCAGAGATCTTGAAAAAATTGTTATTGCATAGCCTACCTAGATAAGACCTATTATGATGTTTTCTCTTAGGGCCCAACATGCCTTGCAATCCAAGGTCTAAGTCCTTATCACAGCCAGTTTTTAAGAATCCTCCAAGGAACCATTTATTGACCACTTTTTCTTTCCCCTTCATCAAAGGTGGTTTGTTCCTGGAACAAGTTGCAACCAAGGTTGACTTTCTTATTTTGTAGAGGAGTTTCAGTTTTAGCTATGTTGGTTTTAATGCTGGTTTCATTAATCTCCTATTTGTCTGCTATGAGTAAGCTGCTCTTAAAAATCGCCTAGAAATGTTTCAAATAAATACATTTACTTAGCTCTGAATAGCCTTCCATGCATACAAATCTGAGGAACCTGGAAGAAATACAAATGTAAATTTAATGTATGTGGAGTAACTCCTAGGTTTCACTCCCGTTTTTGTCCATTCATGTAAACTATGGATGAAATGAAAAGGGGAGTTAAAGAGAGGAGAATTTTTTCCTTAGAAATTCACAAGGAGGGAAGAAGAAAAGAGGTTATATTTGTTTCGGGAAGTATATGAGGGGGCTGACAGGCATTTTCCAGGTTTTGGCATATTAGGAAAATAATTAATAGTAAAGTGTTTGGTTTTTAATTTCATGATACTTAAGGCAGTTTATTTCAGATTCCAATACAAAGCTTCATACAATCTCAAATAAGATCCAACTTTCTGAAATCTCTAGCTCAGTGTTTCTCAATCTTGGGAACTTTAAGATGTGTGGACTTCAATTCCCAGAATTCCACAGCATGCTGGCTGGGGAATTCTGGGAGTTGAAGTCCACACATCTTAAAGTTCCCAAGATTGAGAAACACTGCTCTAGCTGATGTATTCAGTGGGATGACACATTTCAACAATAGTATCAATGACTTGGATGAGGAACTGGATGGGATATTTATCAAATTTTCAGTTGACACGAACCGAGTGAGATAATAATTATACTAGAAATACAGTTCAAGACAATATTGATAGGTTAGAGAAATGGGCTAAAAACAACAAAATGAAATTTAACAGAGACATTTAAGAAACAGAAATCAGATGCACATTATAGACTGAGGGATACGTGGCTTGGTAACACTGTTTGTGAAAAAGATCTTGGGACAGTAGACCACAGGCTGAATATGAGTCAGCACTCCGATGTAGCTGTGAAAAAGAGAAGCACAGTTTATCTGCATTTTCCAAGGAAGAAAAGTTCCATTTTATTTCACATTGATCAGACCCATGAATGACTGGTTGTGGTACCACACTTTAAGAAGAATATAGAGAAACTGCATCAGATTCCAAAAAAAGAAGAAGCAACAAATGAAAAATTTATACAATCTGATAAGAAACCAGTCAGAAACTAAATATTTACCTATAATATTTACCTATAAATTATAAATACCTGTAAATTATAAATATTTACCTATAAATTATAAATATTTATCTATACATTATAGCTATATATTAGACTGGGTCCCTGAGTCTAATAACTTCTAGTTAACATTTTCTTGGAAGATGTTTATTATTTATATAGGAAGTCTTCTTGCAATGATGTTAATGAATATTTATTTGACTTTAATGAATATTTATTATTTTTACTGTAAACCACCCAGTTGCTCTGCAGTGAGATGGACGGTGACAACTTTGAAATATAAATAAATTAATTAATAAAATAATGTTTTTTTCAGTAGTTTTTCTTCTTTCTACCTTTTTTCTTTTTTGTATTCTTAAATAACAAAATAGTGGAAACATTGCCTCTTAGATGAGAGATTCAAAAAGATTTTCTAAAATCCCTTTCCTTATTGTAAAAAAAAATATATGATGTATTCTGTCTTTTTAATTTTTTAATTTAATTTGCCATCAATGATATATTGAACACGAACTGCACAACCTTGGCAACTTCTTTGTCCACTCAGTGATACTATATCTCTGCATCAATTTTTTTTTTCTTCACGCTTGTTTTGTGTTTCTTTTAAAACATGATTAACAGAAAAGGAATTTTAAACAATTAAAAAAACAAAAGAAGAGTGATCAGGAGAGTAGAAACTACATCCTGTGAAGAGAGGTGGAAGGAACTCCGAATGTTTGGCTTTTAGAAGAAAAGGCCGAGGGGAGCAGAGATGCCCATGGAGAGGGGTGTCAAAAATGTCAATATAATGGCTGCAACTGCATGATCAAACCCCATCCCTTTTTACGTCCATTGTGTGCATGACACATGTGAAAAACAAGGTGGGGGGGAGTTGATCACACGGACATGGACACCATCTTGCAGATGCTCCTGGAGAAGAGATAATATAGTTCTCTGTAAGTAACTGAAAGGATGTTACCCGCAAATGCAAGACTTTTCTGACATTCTGAAGGGCAGGACACAGCATAGTTGATTGAAGTGACAAGAAAGCAGAGTCCAACTGAACATTAGGAAATATTCCCCGAATGCAAGAGCCATTTGAGGGTGGATCCAGAGACAGGCTGAGTTCCCTTCACTGGGTATGTTCAAGCAGAGACAAACCATCCATTCGTGAGAGATGCTTTCATTTGGATTCCTGCTCTGAGTAGGAGGTTGGACTATTATGGACTTCCCATTTGGGGCAACTGTATACTTGGAATTAACTGAAAGAAATTAGAGCTCTCAGCAAGGGACAGAAGTGAGTAAATAATGTGCTGGAGAGGAAAAAGGAAGAAGACCCTTTAGCATTTTTTCTCAAGTATTAAATAGAATAATTTGCTCTGGGAGGGAAGCAAAAGAAAAGCAAATGGGACAGTAATATTCAGATGGAATGGGTGAAAGGGAATCTTAAAGGGGATCTTCTCATCTGTAATTCAAAGGAAATAAAATTGATCCTGCTACATTTCAGTTTGTCGTTCAGTAATAAGCATCTCCTGAGCAACAGGTAGACAAAATGAGAGATTTTTCAATTACACTGTCATTTTGTGAGGTACACCCTGTGGCTGCTATTCAGAGCTGCTGAATGATAATAATTATTTGCAAGCAAGATGCTCTCCAAATGTCAAGGAGATCTGAAATCTGCAGTGGGGACTCAGTGTCCCAGGTACCACCAGGGTTTTCACCCTTAATCATGCAAATAAGTGAGGAGGTCACAGGGCTTCCAGTGCATTCCCCAAAGTGGATCACACTCCTTGGCACAGTGTTCTTGACGACTCATTGAGTTGGAAGGGGTCTAGAGATCCTCCAGTCCAGCCTCTGCCTCAATGCAGGATCCACTCATTTGAATTACCTAAGCTGCTGGTGAGTTCCAGGTCAAGTCTGACCCTGCTTAGATTTTTTGAGATCAGCTTTGGTGGCTGAGAGAGGCCACTTTCTGTGGTTTACTTTCATTATCCAGTTCTAAATTAGAACATTCATGACAGCCCACCAAGTCTACCTTCCCCATAGGCTCATCCTGATGCTCTTCAGAAGCTTTTGGTTCAACTGGCCTTTATTGTTTCAAGTTGCCATTTTCCTTTAATTTGCCCTCACTGACCATGATGACCTTTTCCTTCATTGCATCCTCTTTGTATTAGTGGCAATACGGCATCATGGCTTTATTGACAAAATAGCAAAGGTTGCTGCTGCTGATCAGAATAAAAGGCAGGGAAGACAAGTGAGGCCTAGAAAAATGAGGACAACAAAAAGTCAAAAAGGGTGCTCAGAAGCAGCAGCTTCAATGCTAGCCTTGGGGAACTTAATGTGGGCCATCTGGCTGGCTCATCCACGTTGCAAGCCTCAACTGAGTCCTCTCCATCTTCCTCATCCTCAAATGGTTCTTCCACCCAACAGGACAGCTGGAAGGATTAGTTTTACTTCACTTGCATTCCCTCCTTTCCTCCTGAAGGGGGGAAATCAGAATATGAATGGAGCCCACCATGTAGCTGGTAGGAAATGACAGTTTCTGCCCCCTCAAGAGCAGAGAAAGTGGAAGGGTCCTAATAAGGAGGAAGGACTTCTCTTTCCCAAATCAATCCCTCCTGGGCTAGGGTCATTTAGGCTTCTGGGGGACAGGAAGAGGGGAGCTAAATCTGTTCCTCACCCATTGCACAATTCCAAAATCCTGGGCAGAATGAGAAAGCCAGTATGTTTGGGACATTTAAACAATGGATAAAAAATTACATTAAAAAAAGATT
This sequence comes from Python bivittatus, assembly GCF_059951505.1. NCBI lineage: Eukaryota > Metazoa > Chordata > Lepidosauria > Squamata > Pythonidae > Python > Python bivittatus. The sequence continues at coordinate 500,674 of NW_028277055.1, read as the reverse complement.
GAAATAAACATGAAATTAGGTATTAATTTTGGCATAGCATGAGTTTCTTCTTTTCTTTATTATTTCAGTTAAAGTTAGAGCAAGAGCTACATCTGTATTCTGATGCTTTAAAAATGTAGTGCACATTGATTGTTGATCGATTGCAGCCTGTCCTTCTAGAGGTGAAACGTGTCTATGCTTTTTCAGCTCTGAAATGAAAATAATATTTTTGAAACTATTTGTTTGGGTAATGCTACACTTTTTGAAACAACATAATACATTCACAGTCATTCAAAAAGCAGGATCATGTTCTGAGTGATGCTGCAAAATTTGGCCTAATTTTCTGAATGGGGATGCACAATGATCAGGATTCTTCAGCCATCACAACAGCCTGTGAAATCATAACCCAAGGAACAACTTAATGGATAACAACTAGACATGGATAACAGCTAGACATAGATAAATCTATAAATTCAATTTTCTTATTTTTTTAGTATTGATCTGAGTTTAAGATTCCCATAATGAACAATGAAAGTAAAAGTTACACTTAGTTTTTGCAATCTGTTTGCACAAGGCTTGTTTAAAAAATAATGCCATTGGCTAAGTTTTCTGTAGATTCAGTGGTAGGTAGCACTCAGCATGGGCTACCATCCCACATGCTTTTGTGGCCCTAGGATAAGGGCCACGATGGCTTGTTTTGAATTCATATTGGACCCTACACTGGAAAATGTGAAATATTTTGTGTTCTGTTCCATCAGAACACAATTTACTGAAAACAGTTTGATTGAATATTCTTAGCAGGGCTATTCTTTTCCAGGCTTGGAACAAAAGGCTTTTTCTTCCCTTAAAAAGTTTTAACAAGACATAAGATAAGATTAAAAAATGGAACAACACTTTATGAACTCTCACTTTAAAGACAGGATCAGAATCAGAAATGAATACATTCAAAAAGGAAATGAAAAACTATAGGAAAGGATCTGGAAACTGGTACAGACTTTGAAGGGAGAATACGAATTTGTTGTAAAAATAAGAAAACCAGATGATATACTAGCCACAATTTCACCTCTTGCTTAGATGAGTAGATGAGACAAGACTAGCAAAGAGTAAGAACATATCTAAGCAAACTGTCTAGATCTGTCTAGATCTCCAATCAATGCCTTGTGAGACAGATGTTGAATGTTATATAATAGTTTGTTTAGGTATGCTCTTACTCTTTGCTAGTAAGAACACTGTACACTGTACAGTGTGTAAAACTATTGTAACAGACTGAAAATTTACCAGTTACTCTGTACTTCACCTTCTGCATATTTGCCCATTCTGACATTTTCCATATTCAGAGAATTGAAAGGAAAGTAGCAAGTTTTGTAGACTATGTCTTCTAAAAACTCAACGTGAATGCCGAGTTCTGGGCAGGTTAGATTTACTACTGGCCATAGATTCTCCCCAAAGTGGCCAGCTTCAGCCAGTTTTACTTAGGATCTGTCCAAATTCACTGCAGATTCCTAGCTTTTAACTCTTTGTTCTTTTTTGCCTCATTGTAATCCTAATGAATGTGTCTGAACATATTTTTAAGTCATGTTGTAAACCACTTTGGGAACCTTTGCAAAATAAAAGGAGAATACAACTCTTCTAATGGAAATTGGCAGTCCTGAGTGTAACACTGGATTTATAAAGAAGGCTTAATCTCTCTCTCTCTCTCTCTCTCTCTCTCTCTCTTTTTCTCCCCCTCTTTCTCTTGTGTTTGTCAACTAATAATGCAAGCTGTATCCCATCCAACTGCATGGAGTAAACTTAAGAGATCCATCCATTTTTTCTGCTCTCAGGTGAAAAGCAACACGCAGTGATTTTTAAGTATATGAACGACATGATGGAAAAAGATTAAACAATATCTTTCACGACTCTGCTATTCCAGTTGCAGCCTCTGAGCCTGCTTTTCAATAAAAAGTAGTTGGGATGGAAATGAATTCAACATTCAGTTTGTTTTTCTTGATGCTTTGCTTAACATGCCAATTCTACATGATCCCCAATCAGTTCAGCCATTTCAGAGTGGCCTCAGGGTGATCTGACTATATGCTTCATTTCTCTCAGCATCTGGAACCACTTCACTTGTCCCACAATCCCCCCCATCATTTGGTAGACACGCAGAGGGAGGTGGAGAGTCAGTCTCTTGTTTCAATTTTCTCTTTTTCCCCAGTCTAGAGCGATAATCTAGCAGGCTATAACTTTAGGCTTCTATGCCACAGGCTATTCCCACAGCATGGATGTCATCATACCATGTCACTAAGCTTGGTAACAAATCACACAAACATTTAAATTGGTGTGACAAGCCACCCACTGCCCTGTGACAAAATGATGATCTGGGAAATTAAAAATTACGCACAGCCCAAGTAGGAGCTGGCCTTGTGAGCAGGCTGGAGAGAGTAAAAAGTCTCAATCCAGGGGAAGCAAATTGTTTGAGAGTGAACACAGGATCATTCTAGATTGGTTTAGTTTTGTTTGTATCACTGCCAACCAACAGCCAACTTTCTGGGGACAATAGCATACCTCTTACTGGATTGTTATTTATGAGACTTTACCACAAGAGTGAACAGAGTAGACTCTTTAAAGGTTATCATACTTAGTTTCCCTTCTACACCAGCCATCAGGGGTCCCAGTCAGAGATGGTCCACTGTCTGGCTTAGAATAAAATATCTAGAAGACTACAGGGTCCTCACACCTCTGTGTGTGGTTGTAAAAATCTAGAAATTCATGAACATTCAGTTCCATAAACCAGCCTTTTTGTTAGCATTTAAGGCAGCATAAGTGAGGTGTCCCCCCATTTTATCTCCACTGTGACTCAATGAGGAAGGCTGGATTGACAGAGAAGACTGGATCAAAGCCACTGAGGATTCTCTGTGGTTAAATGAAGAGCTCAGTTGGGTTCCTCGTGGTCAAAGATGAACATCTTAAAGACTGGTTCTCTTTTAGGAATCACTCTTTCACCTTCTTCCAAACTTGTTCTTAGAGATGCCCCTTAAAAAGAAGTTTGAAGAATTAATTAATTAGTAGGTGGTCAGCTACATCTCATCAAGATTCTCATCTCATCAAAAGTTCTGCTTTTTATAGAACATGAGTGCTGGGCCTTGCAAGCTCTGAGAACAGCAAATCATATAGAATCTCTTTGGAAGATAGGTTGAGAGGAATTTTCTATCTCCTGTGACAACTCTGTAGTTGTGAAGGACACCTTGATGCTGCTGCCAACCCAGGTTCATTTATATTCTCCTTTCTATATGTCCAAGTTCTCCATCTAGAGTTACCACTTCCACCTTCCAAAGAAAACAAAACGAAAGGTAGTGATGAAATTAGAAGATTTTGTCTTTAGAAGAAAATATTTAGTTGTCCATAGAGGGCCTCCTGTGATGGAATGGAATTGTGAAGGCCAGGCTCACAGAATAAGCGTGTTCTTAGTTCACTGGAAGAGCGTGGGAAGTTCAAGAGGATGAGGCTGGCACCTTCCTGAGGAATTCACGGTGTTGTGGCTGGCTGGCTTGGGAGCTGGGGTTCAATCTGGGGAGATTTTTTGTCTAGAGGTTTTAGCTAATAAACACAGTAGAACTGAATTTGCATTGTCTCTTGGAGTTCTTTGGGCTAAACCTGACATCTTCTTTGTTCAAATTCTGCTCCTGAGATCAAGAACCTGTTTCAAAAGATGTCTCTGCTGATATGCCAGGAAAGGTGTAGCTGTTTTTCTGATATACATTTCCCTGATGCAAGATCTATTTCAGACTACCATTTTTGATCTGGATCCTTTAGCACTGTACCTTCTTTTCAGACTTTCTGAAGTGGGCTGCAGATGATTTAATCAAGGAAAGACAAACAGTAGGCAAACTTTGGTACTAGCATTTGTGCTACTATAAAATCTGGTTGAATGGAACCAAAATTCACTCCTGATGGGATACGTGGTAGAATCTTCCTACATTCCTACTGCCTGATATGCTCATTTTCTTTGAGGAGCACCAAAGTACATGCACCCTCACCAGCATTCCTGGTGATCTCTGACGGGAGAAGAGTCCCTTTTCCAATGTGATTTCCCACAAATGGGTTGGAATTGTGCTTCCCAGAGTTCTTAAGGCTTAGCCAGCTAGCAAAGCTAAGACTTGAGAATGTTGAGAATTGTAGTCCGGCTCCAAGAGAGGGCACCAGGTTGGGAAAGGTAGGTGCAGAACATTTTTTCTTGGAGAGCCAATGAGACATTTCAGAGGGGGGATCACTTACATGCATCCACCCAGGCTCTTTGCATGAAATTGCATTTAAAAATCCATGAGGCAAACTGAAAGATTATGTACTATAAAATAAACATTTGGGCATGTGGAGGAAGACATTAGAGGAAGTTGCCACTCGCTGCACTCGTTTTAGAGCCAAATTTAATATTCTGTCTTGTTTTACTAGGCATTCTCCATTACCTTGTTGGAGGATTAGCTGCCAATTCCCTTCCCCCTTCCTCCACATTAATAGCTATTAATATAATGAGATACCCATCAGTTCTGGCAGCTGCAAAGGGAAATAGATAACTGCTGCAAATTGCTGCGCTATAGAGTGAGACACGATGATGCCCTCTAGATGTTTTGGATTTCAGCTCCAACCAGAACGCTCACTGGCAAGGGTTCGGGAGATGAAATCAAAGACCTCTGTAGGGCGCCAGGTAGACTACTTTTAATGTATGACATTGGGCAAGTAGGTTATTATTTTAAAATATAGTATTCTATTGGGGGTTTTATTCAGCCTCAACTTCCTCTTCTCGGTGGATGACCTTGAGTTCTAACAGTGTGAGAGAACAGTTCTTCTCCCCTTGTTTTCCAGACTTGGCTTGATTAAGATCTCTCTACCTTGTCTCCTTTACCTGCCTTGTTTCCCAATATAAAAGCCTCCAACACAGCAATCTTTCCTTGGGGGCTGCCCTAATCCCCTAATCTTTGGGGTTGCCGTTTTTCTATGTATTTTCTATTTTACAATAGTCTTCTTGAAGTATGGTAAATGGACTGCAGTATGTCGGATGTGAGCTCACCATTTCCCATATGGAGAATTGATTTCAGTGTCCCTTCTAATGATTTGTAGTGTGGGATTTGCCCTTTTTCTTACCACAGGGTAGAAACCACAATGCAAATATGCAAATTACATAAATTGTATCTTGCATGATGATGTGATGATGCATGTCATGTCACTTGCTCCCCCACCCCTCCCTTCCTGTGGATGCTCACAATTGTAGCATGTAGAATGATCCCAGGGATGTCTCCATGGGGGTAGGGTGGGGAGCCAAGATGATGGTTGCCACCATGCAGTTGAAGCCTTACCCCTTGGTTCATGCATGTAATGTCATTGCAAGTGAGAAGGGTTGAGGCTTCAATTGTGTTGTTGGACCTACGATCTTGGCTTTTTTTGCTTCCCTTGTGAATGTCCCTGGAGATGATCCTATAGATTATGTATACTTGAATTTTCAAAAGGCCTTTGGCCAAATCGCTCCCACAAGATTACTGAATAAATTCAGCAGCCATGGAGTGAGAAGAAAGATGTTCACATGGACTGGTGGCTGGTTGAAGAAGAGGTTCAAGAGAATTGGAAAAACTGGATTGTTTTCATGTCAGATAGCTGTTCAAAGCAGGCTCACTTGGGATACTGAAATTGTTTATAAATAATTTGGAGTTAGGATTGAATAGCATGATGTCCAGCCTCATGGGAAATGCCAAATTATCCAATATAAGGGAAATCAAATTGGGATCACAAAGTGCTCAAAAGGATCTCACAAATGGTAAATATTCTTCAATACGAGCAACAGCCCAAGTGATGCATTCCGATTTCCAAAAACCCTAAATATAACAAATACATGAATGGGATCTCAGTGCCAAGATAGTGAGGTCAAGAAAAATCTCACTTCAGAGTGAGGCTGTTCTTGGAAGATTGTCAGCGCCACATCTCTGCTTTTTAAGAAGCAGAGAGTGGAATACTTACTTGGGCTAGAGATGTTGTCCTGACATATTCATATAATAGGCTAAACCTGGTGAATTACAACTCTGCTGTGACCAAATCCTATGAGACTTGGTGATTTCATAGCATTTTTAACAAATAATTTTGACTAATAATTAAGCTGTTTTGTTAGGTCCATAGTGAGCACAGACAGCATGTTTCATCTCAGAGTTTGGCTTTGTACAAGCCTGGATGTCCACTTTTCCTTGGTGTTGAAGGGACCGATGTGATTAGAGAGGCTTTAGAGTTTGACAGTGTGCCAGTTCTAATGCAACTCCAATAATGTTCGCTGTCAGCTCTGATAAAATTTGAAATCTATCACTTCTTTTTTCTTCAGAAGCTCTTGTTACTGACAGAAGTAATTGCAATTCATCCTTAATTCCAAATGCATTGCTTTGGGAAAGAATTACCGGGGAGGGGGAAGGCAATAGAGTCTGATCAAATGGACTGTGATCGAATATCAGTAATTGCTCACCAGCTCCTTGCCTTACCTTGCTTTCTTTCTCATTATAATCTATCGAAATAGATGAAACAATTGTGATGAGGAATATTCTGCACAGGATGGCCAGGCAGACATACTTTTTTTTTTTCCAGTTTTTAAAGTTTGGGGACTGAACTGAGATACAAGGTGGGAGGAAAAAGAAACAGAACATCTAGCAGTTCTGTGCTTTTCTGTTTTGTATAGTTTCATTTTGTTCACTTTTAGCGCTTATGTTTCTAACACACTTCTAGTGCTTGTCCCCTGCTGGAGTTTTAGTTTCGTCTTATTTTTGGATGTAGACTAGTCTTGGACTCCAACAATAAAAGATTTGACTTGATTCGAACAGATCATTCTAAACTAGAGACAATCTATTGTCCAAAATCAAAACCAACTTGTATAGATCCATCCAATTCACCTTTTCTCAGTTGAGATGCCACATTCTTTCGGAGATAAAATGTTGGCAGTATGTGTTCCAGGAATGGACAGGAATGAATCAAGCACTTTTTAAACTTTCCTTCAATTACTCTCATTCCCTTTTATTCTCCTCTCTCTTCTCTTCTCTTCTCTTCTCTTCTCTTCTCTTCTCTTCTCTTCTCTTCTCTTCTCTTCTCTTCTCTTCTCTTCTCTTCTCTTCTCTTCTCTTCTCTCTCTCTCTAGCATTAGGTCACTAGGAAAGAAAGGGAGAGCTATTAGCAGAACTAACCATGTAGAGAAGGATTTTGAAATTAGTCTGGAGGCCCTAGATGAGCTGCAGATCGCCTATCCTTGACTTATAGGATTGAACATCTCCAATTTGGTACATTCCAAACATGCCGTGCCTGAAACTCTGAGGACCCTAGCTGGCATGGTCTAATTCTGGGAGGCACAGTATTAATATAGGAAGGGACCAAGCTAGGGAAGGCTGGGTAGAAATAGACTGGAAATGAGGGCTGCTAATCTTTTTTTATTATTATTATTATTATTATTATTATTATTATTATTATTATTACTCTGATAGGTGGCTGGTTCTGACTAACGTTCTGCTTTGTCATCCTTCTGGTTGAACAAGGCTCTTTAACTATGGGGTCCTTGGTGCTCACTGAGCTTCGTTGTTTGCTTGCAGGTGTTTCATTATCCAACTAGGTAACATCATCAGTGCTAGTGAGTGAGTGTGGGGTTTGCTCCCTGTTTATATACAAGTAGCTTGCCTTGCCAGTGTTGGTGGGGGCGTGGTTTTCTCCTTGGTAGTTCCTTGATTAGGGTAGTGTTTTCTGCTTGATTGTTTGTCTGGTGTTAATCCCTGCTTCTCTGTGTCTTGGCTGCTGGAGAGGATGTGTTCTGTTCTTTTTGCTTCCTTTTTAGCTTTTTTATCTGTCTTTTGAATGGTATGTAAATGTGGTTTATCTTTATGTGTCCATTGATGGCTGATTTGTCTGAATGCCAAGCTTCCAGGAATTACCTAGCCTTTTTGGATTTAGCTTGATCTAGGATGCTTGGTTGAAACTGTGGCTGCGTCTGTCCATGTGTTGTGAGATTAAGCAGTTGGTTTTATTTTTTATTTAATTTATTATTAAATGTACATGCCGCCCATCTCCCCCAGAGTGTTCATGGATGCGCTCTGCTAGTCTTCTGCCTGTCTGTCCTACATAGTGGCTGTTACAGTCCTTACACTGTATGTTGAAGATGACTCCAAAACTGTATGTTGTAGTTAACATACTGTTCAATTTACAAACAAGACAAAACAAGAAATCCAATAAAGATTTCTAGGTAGTATTCTGTAATTTTTTTATTGGTCTTATTATGGGTACTCTCTTGCTAATGTCTCTATTTTTATTGTTATTCTAGTGGACCCACATAGCTACAAACATATTACAGAGACTCATTCACTTAAGTTTTATTCTTCTGACCTTTTTCCTTACAAAATTGTGAATTGCCTTTTTCAAACTCAATTTCTCCTGGAAGTTCATGTTCAGTGAATAAGCAAAAGATGTTCTTTCTCCTTATTGTATTTATAGCCAATTACAGCTTTGTGAATGTGTAGACTAGATATTTAGCTTAAAATTCTGTATCTATGTCTTGTAGGAATAAGCATCACTAAACTCAATGGTGTCAGGCCCAGCCCAAGAACGACAGAGAATCCAGCCAACATCAGTTCTTTATTGCTTATATCATATAGAAAGAAACTTGCCAGATTAAATCTGTATTACTCTAACCTAGAGGATAAACCCTGGGAGGTTCGAGGGAATAGCTATCCTGAATCTGTTCCTCTTCCCACGATCCAGCTCAGAGACTATGTTGTCTCTTGTCTTGTCCACCTTCCTGGAATGAGCTCCCTCCTTCCTGAGAACCTGCTGCGTTACTGTAGTCCATCACATTGCCTTCCCCTTCATAGACACATTCCATCATATCACATCCCACAAAGAAGGGACTTACTTCTTATGGAATGTATAGGGTCACAATCTTAATCCTCTCGATATTAGGCAAGTAAATCTCAGCTTCCATTTTTTCTGGGATCAGTGTTCTTAATTACTTATTCTTCGTTCCTCTCCCTCACCCCTGTCGAAGGAACTCTCAGATTGGTAGACTTTGAAAGAGCATATCTTGTAATGACCCTCTCCTACCCTAAGACAAATTTGTCTCTTGCACACTTGATCTGTCAATTACCTATTACATGGAAAGAGTGAATTCAACCCTGAGAAGCAGGTAAAAATACAAAGAACTGTGGATAAACAGTTGAAAGAACTAATGAAAGAAAAAATGCATCACCAATAATGGAAAAAAAAAAATCCCAGCTTTAATATAGTTTAAGTTAATTTCTGCAACCAATTTTCAGTATGAAGTATTGGAGCAGAAGATCAGAATGGGGTTCATGCAACATAATTACGAGATAACTGAATTAATCCATTTTCTGATTTGCACAATATACTGGACTAAAGAAATAGCCCAGACTCACACAACATGCTAAGTCACCATAAAACTAACCAAGTTAGTCTAATCAAGGTTAATTTATAGTACTTCCTGATGTGATTCGTGAGATTTCAACACTCTTGGTAAGATTGTGTAAGATTTTGGTGTTCTCCACACTGGGCAAGAACTTGAATGAGATGCCCAATGTTTTGCAAGATTCAGCCAGTGAGAAGAGTGGAAGATTGTGTTAGAACAGTGGCATTGTGCTGGTGACTTGTCATTTGAAAGCAGGTAAAAAAAATCAAGAAGGTGGTCACAGCAGAATAAACGATGCTCCACCCCTTAGTATATGTATGTGACATCAATGTATGTACAAAAGGAGTGGATTTTGACCACCCTTCCATCTGATTTTTTGTCCCACTCCCCCCACAAACACAGCTGTCCAGGAATGCAATAACTATGCTGACTTGTGATAACGGGATGTGTTATTTGCTCAGTGGTGCTTTGTCTCAGGCAGTAGACTCAGGATGAGCCATTCTGGATTCTCACAGTTTCTTACTTTGCAAATCAATTTGGGTTCATCCAATGGGATCAATTGTTTCAAAGTCAGCAAGTCAGATATGTCTATTTTTGGTATACGTTTTTTACAAATATGCATTAGTGAGGTGCAAACCTGGGTGTTTTGTAGTGCCCCAGTTTCCTGGAGCATCGTTCCTTTCCAGAATACCATGAACCCATGAACCGTTTCCTATTCTGGAAGCTTCACTTCTAGAAAACAACAAAGAGCAGAGCAGAGCATCTGTGCATTCAAGACTACTCTGTTGCAGACCAGAACTCTGAATTTTGCACAAGACAAATATGTATTTTACTTTGCAATACTGGCTGATAGAGTTTTTGCAAGCCACTATATAAAATATATAGCACTTTTGAACAGTTTATTTTCATGAATATATGCATAGATGTGCAAATTTAGAATGACTGCTCAGTTTTAGTTTATATGTTGGTTTGAAAATGCAAAATTAGGTAAGTAAGTTCACACCCAACAAAAAATGATGAATATCTTCTATGTATGCAATAAAATAAAAATAAAAACATTGCCATCACCCCCACATTATTTTCTTCTCCTGCAATGCTGGGTAAATATGGAGTCCACTGCTGGGAGACTAATTGAGTTCTGGTTGTCTTTCACTCAGAAGATTCTAAATTAGGTGATTTGGGACAGTCCTGGGAGGGCTGAAATATTGGTTGGGCCTTGTGATTGGCAAGCAGCATAAATCCTTTCTATTGACCCTGGATGAATGCTGAGAGAAGCTGATCTAGTCTCCTTGCCCTTTCAAGAAAAGAAATCCTGCTTGTTCACTATATTGCGGACCTAGCTAAAGAGTCGCTTGACCATCAACCTAGAGAATCCACAGGATTGGTCAGTATCTCCCACAGCCTTTCTTCCAACATTGTCATTAATCAAACATAAGATATCCTTTGACAAAGGTAATGAGTTCCAAACCAAAAATAATGTATATGACATTCCTTTGATGACACATTTGTACCTTTTTCCTTGATATTGCCCATCGGCAGGGTTTTCCTTACATCTCACCGCCCTGAACTTTCTGAGTTTGTTGTACCTTTTTTTGAATTAACACTGATTGAATTATAATGGGGTAAAAATGGTCTGTCTCCCTCTCTCTTTTTTTTAGAGGGGGAAGGCTAATTAAGTGCACAAAATTAAAGATTGAGAGGGAAATGATGTAAAGAAATGAGTTGAGTGGGGAGTTTAGATGAAAGCTTTACAGCATTTTGTCAAGCAAAACTAACTCATTTATTTCCAATGTTAAAAAGGACCTCTCAATCTTAAAACTTAATTTAACATTTTAATGAATTCCATCAACCTTCGTGTTGCTGGGAAAACTGTGTTTAAGCAAGGAAGGTGATGACAACTTGACTGAGTTGCATGTTATTTGCTGTTGACAAGGAATAGTCAATGGCTGTGGAGCCAAGGTGGGGGAATTTATTTGACTTTTTACCATGCAGGGTGGACTCCTCTGACCTCAGAACAACCCCAAAGTGGTTGCTTAATTTGCTTACTGATTTAACCCATTTTCCAGCTCTACACAATGAACCAAATTGTAAACTAAACTGAACTTGCTTCTTACAATATAAATTAACTAAACTTGAACATCATACAAGTATAGTGTGGTGGTTCTGGTGTTAGATTCAGACATCTAGGGTTCAAGTCCTCATTTGACTATAGATGTCTTTTGGTGGCTCTCCTCTTTTTCCTGAACAAGCCAAACAACTATCTGATTGGAAATTACTTTTTAAAGAGCAAATTCTGTATCTTGACATCCTTATGAGGTCTGTGACCCCAGAAGGTGATATATAGGCTAGATTCCTGGGTGCCAAAGCTCACAGGGGTCTTAAATTCAGCATCACATGCATTTTTTTAAACAAACCAAAAAAGAAACACTTTCTAATGTCCCTCTTCTTCTTCTTCCTCCTCTGAGGTGAACCAGCAGCTTTGCTCCATCTGGTACCAGAATGTCTTCAAAAATGAATGGACAGACCAAGAAGGCGTAGTGCTGCTTTGGGTTACACACTGGGGTCAGAAGTAGAGAAAGAATGGAGCTGGACAAAGCTACGGTTGCTTTGGGTCACTAATGGTTGAGCTTGTAATGGGAAATCCAGCCATAATTTTAACATGTTCCTTCAACCAGGCCATCATCTCAAGTCTTTGGTTAACTTGGAGGTAGACTTCAGAGCATGGTGTGAGTCCCATAAGGAGGGACAGAAAGCAGCTCCGTATGTGGGTGTGGGTGTTTATTTATGTGAACTGGGTAGAAATTGGGAGGTGAATGCATCTCAGAGGCTTAGCAGAGTCTATCTTCCCCTTCAGTTGGAACCTGGGGCAAAGCCAGGTTAGGATTACATGTAATAAGATGAGGGTCAAACTACATAAGAGGTTGATGAAGGTGACTCACAACCTACAGCCTGCAAGTCTGTCTGGAAAGTCTTCTCCTAATTTGCCAACAATTTTTTACACGGATTCCAATGGTCACTTCTGCAAAATTTCTGCAGTACTGCTGATTGGGATATTCTGCCATTTTTTCCTCCAGCAGCTCAGATTGATGCTTCATTTCTATTGGACCTCTGAAGTCTTTTCATAAGACTGCCTCCTCCTATCCAAGGCAGAGAGTTTCCTTAATCAAATTATAAGAGCAAGAAAACTTCAAGCGTGTGTTCAAAAACATCATTTGGGAGCACTCATTTTCCTATATTTTTAACAACAACAACAACAATACATGGGCTGCCCTTGAAGACCATCCAGAAACTTCAACAGGCCGAGAATCCAGTGGCCTGTTGATTGGACGATTGGTACTCTCCATCATGAACATATTATTCTCGTGCTCTGAACCCTGCACTGACTTCTAATTAGCTTCTGAGCACTGTTCAAGATGCTGATTGTTCTTTCTAAAACTCTACATGGCTTAACCCAACGTGTCTACCACCTTCTCTGGTTGGAATTGACCTGCCTTATTCCTTTGTCCCAGGAGGAGCTCTTAGAAATCCACCATTTTTATGAGTCATAAACTATTGGGGCAGTTTTTCTATGGCAGCCTATACTTTGGAACAGTCTCCTGCCTGAACTGAACTTAGCTATCATGGTTGGGGACTTCCAGGAACAAATGAAAATAGAGCTGTTCCAAAAAGCCTGCAGTGGGTGATGTGTGACACGTAGGATAGATGACTGTGCTATGGTCTTTGGGTTTTATGATTTTATAATTCTGTTATTTTCATTTTTTTTACTGGAGATGTTTTCTTTTTCATGTATCCTTCCCATAAACATCCAGTAGTCCTGGGACTGGGGAGGGGAATAAATCAAATAAACAAATTAATAAATAAATAAGCCAAATCTTCATAGTAGGCAGTAAGGAGGGTAATTTTCTTGGGACCTGCAGCAGATTTTGCTTGCTGCTGATTTTATTGTGGTTTTATTGTTGGTTTTTATGTTGCTTGATCTGGTATCTGAGGCTTTTAATTGCTTTGCACACTCCACAGAGAACTGCAGTTATTGGCCAGTTTAGAAATATTATATATGCCAACAAATATTCAAACTTCTTCAGATAGAACAACCTAGTTCTGGTGCCTTCTTCACTTCCACTCTCTTCTCCGTGGCTGGGGCTTGCCCTTGCTGACTAAGCAGCATATTGGAAGCCCCACACTGAAACTTTCAGTGGGGCAAGGAAGAAGAGGAGTGGACAAAGCTAGAACAAAACCTTAGATTTGATTTACATGAAATCTAAGTAAAGCAGTGGCTGCATTTAGCTGACCTTAGCTAACCTTGAAAAAGCTAAGTAGGGCTAGATCTGGTTAGCACTTGGATGGGAGATCATCAGGATTTTCCTGGGGCAGTGGGTTAAATTGGGCAACTAAAAAAAAAACAACTCCAAGAAGGGCAGTGGGAAATCTTTTCTGTATTGACAAGAAGAGTAGTATTCAAGTTCAACTTAAGGAAGTCTCTAGGCTTTCATATAATACTACTCTTATGTTTTTAATCATTTTTGCTTAGTGTCACTGTTAACATTGCAGGTGGCAGTGTTTGAAATCTGCACCCTTTCAGAGTTAGCATATAATCTGCCATCTTATCTTGTGCCCCCCCCCCCCCCCCCAGTTTGATGTGGCATGCAAACTGCTCCCTCTGTTTTTTTATGGCTGGGGCTTGAAATGCATCACCAAATGTCTGATGGTCACAACTCCATAAGATTGGATTCCTTCCAACCTTTAATTTGTAACAAGATGAATGTGAAACACCATAGATTTTTGCAATCCTCTCAGTGGGAAGATCCAAGACGTTTGCCAGGCTTCTGTCCTTGAGCTGAGAACAGCTGCTGATGGGGAGGACTTCCTATCTACCTTACCATCTGGTCTAAATCCCCATTTTACCACCCCTGATCTAACTTCCTGGTGATGTTTGGCTGAAACCAAGGCTCCTCTCATTTGTTGCAAGGAAGATATGAAAAGGTAGAAACACTGTCCTCACCTTCTGCTGGCACAGGAATAAACTCATTCTGCAAGCTTACCATAGAGAAGGAAAGTATGTGTGGGGGTGGGCATACCATAATTCAGGCAACTTCTGTGGTCCCTGAGCAATTATTATCAGCTAATATGAGCTGAGAGTCCCAATGCTTCTCCTGCTGATTGAAATCTCATTTCTTTCCTTGGACTTTCCCAATGGGAGAATACACACTCGCTAACCTTGGAAAATAATAGAGATCCTATGTTTGAAGTTAAGGCTTCCCATAGTTACTGAAATAGAGTTGGAAAAAGCAGATGGGAATGGACTGAACTGGTATATTCCTGTGAAAGGGGCATAGCGCTGACTGCGTGTATTTGGTAGGAAGTGTACTTGCGGAATTCAATGGAACTTGATTATGCGCAGTGTGTGAACAACCTTATTTGTTTGATGTCTTGTGTTAATTTTATTTATTTGAAGTGGTTTTTCCCCCGTTACATTCCCCAGAGTTCCAGGCAGCCCATAGCAGTGATGGAAATACAGACATTATTAAACAAAACAGCATCACAGCAGTGAAAATCAGTAGCAACTACTAGTGTTTGTTTAACATATTGAAGCATTTCTTTCATACAAATAAAAAAAATATATGTATACATTGTTGGCCTTTTAAAAAAGAAAGATCTTTACCATTTTTAAGAGTTCAATAGGCGTCCTTTGGAAGAAAGAACCAGAGTTTTGATATGGCTGCTAAAAAGCCTTCTTCTCCCTTTTTTCCATGAGATATTTCCAGGGGTTGCAGGGACATAGAAGGAGGCTTCCTAGCAAGATCTTAATGAACAATGTGATTCATCAAATATCTTGGTCCCGAAGGTCATCATTTGCCTTAGAAGTTGGATCTGAAACAAATTGGACTTCAGGCCAATTCCTCCCAATGTGACAAGTCTTTGGTGGGCTCCAGGCTTCAGTATACTCCTGGGAAGTATAGCTTAGAAGAAGTGTTCACTTAGAGTAGGAAGTCTTAGCTTTTTTGTCCCATGGACTCCTCTGAGAGTTTGATGAAACCTATGGACCTCAACTATGCTCAGATGCAGTCCTCAAAATATTACAAAAAAATAACAAAATTAAGTTGCAGGGTTTTTTTCTCCTCCAAGTTCACAGACCCCTCGAATCCAGGTTAAGAATCTCTGACCCAGAGAATCCCTTCATTTCCCAGTGGCTGAAGTTTTTAACTACTTTCCTATCCATGCTTCCCAGAACTCGTAGAAAAGACCAGTCCATATGGTGTATTTTTAATAAAAATATTGTTGATGTCTTAGGGCAGTGTTTCTCAACCTTGGCAACTTTAAGACCTGTGGACTTCAACTCCCAGAATTCCCCAGCCAGCCTTGCTGGCTGGGGAATTCTGGGAGTTGAAGTCCACAGGTCTTAAAGTTGCCAAGGTTGAGAAACAGAGTTTTAGGGAATGCCATCTTATGATTATTACTGTAATTGTTACTATTGCATTATATTACATTAATCATATCATATTATAATGTCACCTTTTTTCTCAAAACAATGGAGATGGGATTTTCCCCAATCCTGTGAGGTAGTTTTGGGCCCAAAGCCATCCAATCAGTCAACTAGGACATACTCACGTGGATTCCACTGTATCCTCTCCATTGCGCTGCCTCTTATCCCTTGAAAATGTTAGGTATTTCATCTTCATCATCATCACCATCATCAATTTTTTTCAAATGTGGCAACTTTAAGATGTGTGGACTTCAACTCCCAGCATGCTGGCTGGGGAATTGTGGGAGCTGAAGTCCAGACATCTTAAAGTTGCCACGTTTGAAAAACACGGATCAACATTAACATCATCATCATCAACGACAACATCACGTAGTATGTTTACACTGTGTGCCGGTCAGTCGTGCACTATGAAATCAAATACAGGAAGGTGTAATTTCCTTTACAGGCTGGAGGCCTAAGGATTAAAAAGTTGCCTTTAGAAGAGGAAACCAACTAAAGGTATAAATAATGTGACTCTAAAGCCACAACTTACAAGCCCCCACAGTTAAAACAAGTCCACCCAGGAGAGTTTTCATATTTGTTTTGCTTAATAATATTAATCGAAGAAAAAAAATCCATTGAGGAAAACCAAGGAGATTGAGTTGTCATCCAGAGCTACCTCGTTCTCAAAGGAGAGTTATTTGTGGAATCGATAATGCTGCTTTCCAGGCAGTGGATGACAAGCTGTTAACAAAGCAGATTGTGGAAAAGGGATACCTTGTGATGATTATGCAAGATTAACGTTGCCACCAGGTATTGAGATGTCTCCTCCTCTCTCTCTCTCTCTCACACACACACACACGCACACACAACTTAACATTTCTTTCTTCTCTATCTTGCTATAGGAGCTATAGCAAAAAAGGATATATTTTCAGGCTTGGCACTCCGTTCCAGTGACTGGGAAGAGAGAGATGTTCAGTTGGGTTTCTGTTTCTGTTCCCATCTGTCTCAGGCATGTCTTCCATGCTGCCCTCTTTTCTGTTTTCATTTTGTAAAATGTGTCATGCCAATATTTGTAATTAAATTGTACATGTTTTTAATAAAAAGATTACTCCACGCTTATTTATTTATTTATTTATTTATTTATACGTTGCCCTGTTCCAACATGCCTCTGAGTGGTATACAACAGAAATAATGGTTAAAAACACAAAACCAGGAACCAGGAATACATTTTACAATAGCCCTAACCAGCAGTGGTAGATTGTCCAAACTACCTAACGTTACTTTAAATGCTCTCTTTTCAGAAACTGAATATGGAGTTAATTTGAGGACCACCCTCTCTCCAGTTATGTCTACCCATCCTATTAGATAGGGAAGAAGAGGCATGCCCGGGTCTCATCTATTATGGAGTGCCATGTGGCGGGGCCCAGGAAGAGAGCCTTTTCTGTCATGTAAACCTTTTTCTGTCATGCGAACTATTCCCTTTCTGGAATATCATTCCCATAGAGACTAGCCAGGGCTTTTCCAAGGTGTTAGACATGGTTTTGACACTAGGCCTGGGGGTCAGGAGGTGTGGCCAAGCCAATGATTTGTCATGGATGAGTTTCTTTTTACTCCAGTTGTGATTTATATGTGTGTTATCTTTTCCTGTTTCTTTTTTATGTTTTATGCTGTTTTTAAATATTGTTAGCCACCCAGAGTCATGAATTTGAGATGGGCAGCCATAGACATTAAATGAATGAATGAATGAATGAATGAATGAATGAATGAATGAATGAATGAATGAATGAGTTCTATAAGGGGTGGGGGGCAAGCTGCTTCTCAGGAGGGATGCATCATTGAGAAGGCCCTGCCCTGGGCCTCCTGTGGATTTCCCTTCAGAAGTTAGACCCTCAGCAGGACTACCCTCCCAGATCTTCCAGGACAGGCAGATTCATTCTGGAGTAGGCTGTCTTGGAGACAGTATCAGTGCATCTTTACATGCATTCTCCTCTGGGGGCGGGGGGTGTTATATGTTTTGGGCTGAGAACACACAAAAAATGGAAGAAATGAGGGATATTTGCATTTCTGATTTGCATTAGTGGAGGTCAGTTCACTACAAAAAGTGGGCCAATAACATCTTTGCAGAGCCTTATTGATAGTCTAAGGCAGTGTTTCTCAACCTTGGCAACTTTAAGAGGAGTGGACTTTATGCTGACTGGGGAATTCTGGGAGCAGAAGTCCAGACATCTTTAAGTTGCCAAGATTGAGAAACACTGGTCCAAGGCTTGCACAGCTTTTATTGTGGAATGAATCACTCCTTTTTTCCTGTTTCCTCTTTATTCTTAATGAGCATTGTTATGACCTACCTTCTTGGATTCATTATTACACTTCTTTGTTTCTAATTCTACATACAACCAGAGCAGATTCCAGGTATCCTCAAGTCTAGACTAGTTGGCTAGAATGACATACTCCTAATATACTCCCAAGTGTCATGAAAGGGCAGCAAACGATCAGTTAATTTAATTTCTTGTTGTTGCATTTAACTGCCAGAGAACGGAAGTGTTACCGCTTGATTTTTTCAAAAGTCTTGAGCACTTTCCTGATTTGCTCATATGCCCCTCCGTTTGTGCATATTGCAGTATGATACAGATTTAGACTGTTTTCTCCTTTCCTAATCCCTTCATTTTTAAAACCTTGCAGGATGGATGCCAAAGCACTCTATACTCTATGGTTTCTCATGCTTACTTTTTCCATTTGCAGGCACATGTAGGATTTCTTTTCACCCTGGCTAGTTACGTGAGCAACTTAAAGGGCTTAAAGGGCTCCAGCCTAGTACTGGTGTCCTCTAGATGTGTTGGGCTAGAATACACTTTCTACACCCCAGGTGACATTACCTGGGATTTATGAGATATATAATGCAATGCCTCTGGAGGGCACCACATTGTAAGTTTGCCATCATGCTCCCTGCGCCTCTTTCCACCTCTCTTCCTTGAGTTAACCTTCCAATAAACAATTGAACAAATGGTAATGAGAAAAAAGTAGTTAGAAAATATATTCACACAAGTCAGTTCGTGTTGAGTGGGAAACTCTGTAATTGCACCAGAGATAATTGCCTTTTTTCAAGAAACCCATTCATAACCAACTTATATTAACCTTTGAGGAAAAAGAAGGGGAGGTTGTAAAATCTATATATGATGTGCCAGTGAAAGGTAGGGGTTGATGGAGGGGGGAAACCCAAGCTGAACACCAGATGTTATGTTTCTCCACTAATTCTGCAACAATTTTCAAATGTTCTTGGCCACCTCATCAGTTGGAGCCACAAGACCATTCTTTCTTCTTTCCTATTTTTCCAGAGTAAAACTTGCCTAGAAACTCCCAAGATCAACTCAAAATGCCCTTTCAGACAGCTAAGACTGCAATCATTGCTTCGAAGTAAATTCCATGAAAATCAGTGGGAATTACTTCTGAATAAATGGAGTGAATATTAGGTTGCAATTCAAAGAATAATAACAATAACGATCCAAGAAGTAATATGGATCTTTATTTGGAATAGGCTAAGCCTCTAGGTCCATAATCTCTCCAGATTTTGCAGATTCATTCCAAATTTAGATTTGGGCTCAGATGTTCCTCAAGCCGAGGTGGGCTGATGGCAGGGACTGGTAGGAGTTGTGGGTCAGTAATATCTGGAGACACCTAGGTTTCCAACCCCCACTCTGGGCTTACCCATAATATAATCACACCTGGATATAAGTTTCTGACACACACACTGACCTCAAGCATGGACTGCATCCTTCCTGTTGGGCTGTTTCTTTTCGAGTTCACAGTATGAAAGTAGATTTGATTAATTTGGGGAATTGGACACTTGCACAGAGATCTCTGTGCTTACTCATTCCATGGCTACAGCTTCGCGAAGTCTAGCTTGGTCTAGAGATTTGCGGAGAAATGTATTCACTAACCCTTCATTGCAAATTTCTCAGCTAGCATCTGATTTGGAACCCCCTAATAAATTAAGAAGTCTGCATTTCCTGAACGTTGTGATGCAGTTTGGAATAGCAATGTGCTTATTACGGAAAAATCCATACATGTCCCCTCCTTCAATATAGGAAGATCATTGACAAAATACAAATATTAGGCATGATATGCATAAGAATATATACATTTTGTCAGGCTGTGGAGGATAAGTGGGTAAGGATGGCTGGGACATAAGATTTCTGGCACTTTGATTTTTAATGCTATATGTATGAGAGATTTTAGAACATTTTAAGCTTATGATGCTTTTATGATGTTTTCTTGTCCTGAACTGCCTCGATGTTTTGACTGGGATGACATACAAGTATTGCAAAATAAAGGTGCACATAAATGCATACCATTTTTAGTGATTTTTTTAATACCAATACCAATACTTTACTTTACTTTAAACAACTTTATGAAAGAAATCTGATTTGGACATGAGACAGGTGAACTATGGTCTTCCTTATCACACAATCCATTCTGGCACTCTTACTAGACTTCAGTGAATTCCCTCTAGTGTCTTCCTGAAGGTGGAGGGCGGTAAGAAGAAATAGTATGTCATTTATCTTCTGGTGGCCCTGCCCTGGTAGGGCTGTCCCCATCATTAGACCAACTGAAAAAGCTACTTCTTGAAGTGAAATGAGATAGGTGATATATTGAAAGCCCTATTCAAGGTCTTCCTGATCCACTACCCAGAGCAGCAGCTTCGTGGACCAAGTGACACTCTGAAGGGATCTGCAGAATGATACAAGATCACCTCCTCAAGTGCATCTCTCTGAAGGTCTACTTAGAACAAAAGCTACAGAGTAGCTTTGCCATCTGAAAGTTGAGTGGTGTAATGGTGCCTGCTGAAAGATGAGTGCATAGAATAGAGCACATGATGGAAGAGAATAAGGAATGGTGAGTTTTTGGTGATGGATCTTGTTCGGCTGCCATGATAAGCAATGTCTTAATTTTACCTGTTTCTCTCCCATTCTTCTTTGCCCCAAATGTTTCAGGTGGAGATCTCACCAGTCTGCCCCAACCAACTAGTGCAAATCCAATAGGCAATTCAGGGAAAGAATGCAACTGATGGTTCATTCTGCCTTTTGATTTAGATCAACCTGATGCCACTGCAGACTTGATTATCAGAAGCTCCCAACCCCTTTATCCACTTGTCCCTTTCATGGAATAAATAGCTGTTAGCCACATTTCCCATTCTAACCCCAAGTGATGAGGGAATGATGAGAAGTGAATGGCCCTTTTGAAGTTGCTCCTGTTGCAAAACCAGCCTCTTAGATTCAATTTATTGTGCTTATTTGGGGTTGTAACTGTTTCAGAACTAATGTCAAACTTATCTCTGAGCCTCTGGTGAAGCAGCCTCCCTGGGAAGGAGAGAGATTCATCTGAGCAAAATTGACCAGGGAGGTTAAGAATACAGTTGCTATGGAATTAAATGTTGAGGTGGATAGCAGCTGAATGAAAGCATTCCAAGAGAATTTGGAGATAAGAAGGGTGATTTGAGAGAATGAGAGAATTGCAGGATTCCTGGCATCCCAATCTGGAGCCTCCCGAAACATTCACGGCTGGAAGTCACAGGTTTATACAGGACAAGAAGTGATGTCATGTACAATAATGTCATGATAGGAGGGATATCATCGGTGTCTTCTGAATGCCTACATTGGGAGTGGAACTGCATAGTCTAAATGTTAAAGCAAATAGGTTTCAGCATGAACCTTGCTGCAAGATTTCAGCACTAGCTGAAATTCACTGATCTTGTAAAAGCTAAACAGGATTGGTCCTGGTTAGTACTTGGATGATAAACCCCTAGGATGTCCCCGGGGGATATATAGACAGGAAATTGAAATGATATCCTGGAAGAAGGTAGCACTAAACCATTTTTATATTTCAGCTAAGAAAACTATATGACAGCAAATTTGGTTTAATGATTAAGATACTGGAGTGAGGAGACCAAGATTCTAGTCCTGCCCGAGGCATGGAAGCCAACTGGGTGACCTTGGGCCAGTCACTCTCTCTCAGCCCTAGGAAGAAGACAGTGGCAAACTACTTCTGAAAAATGTTGCCAGGAAAACTGCAGAGACTTGACCATGTAGTTGGCAGGAGTCAAGACAAACTTGAAGCTCCCACATCCCACAAACAAGAAGACCACGTATTTGTGTCAATGGGGGTTGAGCTTAATTTGAAGAAGACTTTAGTGTTGTGTATGCATTTATTTATCTGACTTATTATCTGTCACAACCAAATGACTCTGAGCAGAGAGAGAGAATGGTATAGTGGTTAAGATGTTGGATTAGGACTGGGAATTCTCAGGTTCTAGTCCCCCTTCAGCCATGGAAGCTCCCTAGGAGAATTTGAGCCAGCCCCTCCCTCTTAACCCAAGAGCTAGGGTGGTACAGTGATGAAGGTGTGTGGAGACCTAGGTTCTAGTCCTCCTTAAGTCACAGAAGCTGCCCAAGGGACTTTGGACCAATCACCCTCTCTCAGCCCTAGACTGGGAAGTTGAAAAACCTATCCACCAACCATCACTGAACTAGAGTGGTAGACTATAGTCCATAATCTTTGATGGAGAGGTTTTCATCCTGCAGTGGATTGACTGGGGCTGATAAATAATTATATACAAATATACACTAATATACTCAGATGCACCCACATGTTTTTCTTTGAAAGGTCCAGGGAGCTAAAGGCAGTGTCAATCTACTGTTAGGTAGAATGGGCTGAAAAAAGTGGTTAAACTCCATAGTCAGCTAAGGATTTGAACCTGGGTCTCCTTAGTTCCAAGCCACTCTTCACATCACCAGCTTTATTGTAGCAGATTTATGGTGATAAAACAGGTTGGGACATACTTAAACTTGGAAGAGCTTGTTGTAGATGTGCAGCCCTCAACTGCAAAGAGATCAAAGGATGGACCCAAATATGTGATCAGGCCTCAATGCCCCTTTTTACTGTATGTTGTGTTCTGTTTTCAGTGGATAAGACCAAAGTGCTCATTGCTTTTCATGTTCTTCTCAGCTACAAGGACCTTTCTGATAGCTGCTGCCGTTGCTTCGCAAGTACAAGAACAACAGAGACATTAAAAATGTCTTCCATTTCCTGTTCACTGCAGGTGCATTTCTCCTCTCCTTGCTTTCTCCTTTTGGTAAACGTTCTGGGCAACTTCCAGAAAGAGGTTAGCTAATCCAGTCACACAATCAGAATCTTGGCCTTTGTGCACAAGATGGGAGATGTGGAGAGCTCCCCAATCTATTAGTGGAAGTTTCTCATCAGACTCAGTGAAAATTGGCCTTGGCGTTTGGGGCCTGTGGCACTTGGGTACCTCCTACCAAATTGCTTTCATTTTCGCTCTTTGCACTTGCTATTCCTATTTTACAGCTGCTCTCAAAACCAGCAGTTCAGATTTCATCACAGACAACATGAAATGCCCTCTTGTACACTACAAAGTACCAGAGAGAACTAGCACAAGGTAGTTCTGTCTATTAGATTTTCTAGGCTATTGGCTTCCCTTCCTTCCTTCCTTCCTCCCTCCCTCCCTCCCTCCCTCCCTCCCTCCCTCCCTCCCTCCCTTCCTTCCTTCCTTCCTTCCTTCCTCTTCTCTTCTCTTCTCTTCTCTTCTCTTCTCTTCTCTTCTCTTCTCTTCTCTTCTCTTCTCTTCTCTTCTCTTCTCTTCTCCCTTCTCCCTTCTCCCTTCTCCCTTCTCCCTTCTCCCTTCTCCCTTCTTTCTTTTCTTTTGCATTCTACTTCTACATCTGTTAGCAAAGAGCCATCACAAGAATTCAGGATACATTTGGAGGTGCATTTTTGAATGCATAAATGGTCATATGCAGTTTTGTATCTTGATTCCCCAAAGGCATGAAGATGCAACTGGTGCCTTTAGAGAAGAGCAGCATGAGGCAGGCAATTGAGGTCACAAAGGGAAGAGCCAAGTTTGTCTCATGGGAGGGGTAAATATTCACAGATAGCTAGTCTAGAAAATAATCAAGAAACTTTCATTTGCTTTCATTAAGGAAAAAGGTGTATTCTGACTTAGGTCCCAAAGGGGCAAGGCAATGCCACTTGTGTGGGTGGGTTTGGATCTGGGGGAGAAGGTGAGAGGTTCTTCCTTGTTTTAACTAGGAAATATCTATTTTAGGCTTTGTATAATGATAATTAGAAGGGTGACACAATGACACAATCAGTTTTCAGCAATCAGGTTGAGAAGGACTGCAGAAAGAGAAGTTGAGGGTGATATGGAGTTGCAGCTTGTCCACCCCACTCCAGATCCTGTTGGAGTCATCATCAGTTCAACCCTGAGCTACACATATTCGCTTCTATTCATTCATTCATATTCATTCTATTCATCAGCCTAATTTCATGTAGCCCTTGGCTTATTTTAGAAAGTCTTCTGCAAGAGCTGCCTCTCCTTTCCCTCCACCCTGCCATGGTGATGTATTGGTGAAGTCATGGACTAAAACTGGGGAGATCCACATTCAGGTCCACTCTGTGCCATGGAAACTTCCTGAGTGACTCTGATCTAGTAACTCCATCTCAGCCCAACCTTCCTCAAAGGACTGTTGCAGGGAAGATATTAGGAAAGAGCCATATAGAGCAAGCCTTGAGCTCCTAGAAGAATTAACTAATGAACAAGGAAAAATGATAATTCTAACAAACAAAAATGATAAATTTTACAAGCCAATAATGAGGAAAGAGTTTCAGAAAGAGAAATCAGAGTGAAAAAAAAAGACAGTCTGAATTGCTTGTTCCTTAGTGTTTTCTCCTATGAAGAGGTCCCAAAGAGATTACCTTTGGGGCATATAGCTGATAGAAAAACTACTGACTCCCCAATATATTGTTGTTGTTTTTTTGCAAGCAATGTCTTATGATGTATGCCTTTCCCTATGTCACTTCACCTAAGGCAGATAATTTCCCTTATATAGCCATTCTGGATCTCTTTTCTGCTTCCCACTATTACACTCAATCAGATTCTCAAGGTAGAATGTGAAAATATAGAATACAAGATTTTGAAATGTGAAAAACATAAACTGCAGGAATGCTAACATTAATTAAGAATTCATAGCTAGGAGAAAGAGATGCCTCTTGGATGCTCTTAAGGGCAGAAAACAGAGGGAAGACACAATTTATAGGGTAGGACAATCTACAGCCTGGGAGCGAAGCAGGAAAAACCTGCATTCTCAAGTCAACTGATTTTTGAGAATGGGAAATTTTGAGATGGGCCTTCCTGCAAAGCGGTCTTTTAGGCAGCCAAACCCTAAACCAGTGTCTCTCCACCTTGGCAACATGAAGATGTGTGGACTTCAACTCCCAGAATTCCCCAGCCAGCATGGTCAGCTGTGGAATTCTGGGAGTTGAAGTCCACACATCTTCAAGTTGTCAAGGTTGAGAAACAAAACCCTAAACTAACCCCAGTATATTAAAATAGGCCTCCAAAGCAACTGGGGACTGGTACAGGTCCAGGCATCATGTGATCCTTGTGCCTCACACCTGCTAGTGGAATTGCTGCCTGTGCTTTGCACATGTTGCAACTTGCAGTCATTTTTCAAGGTATCCCCATATAGAGCATATTATAAATATTCATAATAATAATTTGCAAAATTCAGAGAAACACAAACACCAAACCAAATCCCAAGGATAATTACGTTCCAGTGTGTATGAGCATGGAGAAAGTGTAAATTAGTGAGGTTTACATTTACCCTTTATTTGGGTGGGGGGGAGGGAGGGAGAAGATAGATGGATAAGAAAGAAAGAAGCTTGTCCAAGTCTGAAATTAAAAAATCACAATCAATATTCCCCTTAAAAAAAGCCAAAAAGGAGACAGCATGTTCTCGCACACTCCAGTCAGCAAAATCTTTTGCAGCATTAGTTCTCTGATGCATTCCTTTTTAATAGGAAGTAAATAAATAAAAATTATCTGCAAGGAGAAAGGAAGTGATAAAAGTATGAAGGACTCGGTGAATTTATGTGAGGATAAAAAGCTGCATTGAGTTTTTCAAGTCTGCCTGTCAGAAGATGAAAATATGGACATGACAAGCCTACTGTGAGCTCCAGTTTAGGGATGTACAAATCAGCTTCTCTCTCCTACGTGTCAATATCCTATGCATTCCACCGTGAATTTAGGAAAAATTCCTTCTAGTTCAGGAAAAAAAAAATCAAGGAAATGTGCCTTTATTCCATATGCAACTTTTCCTATCCTATAGAGCTTTTCCTTATATATGCATTTTTGTATACAATTTCCCTAAATATAATCTGTGGGATGGCCAATTCACCAACAAGACACATTTGACTACACAAGCTGAAGGTCACCAGTGGATTCTGTGAATTCTGTGATGGATTCTGTGATGCTTGAACTGCAACAGAGGGCAACTTCAGCATTTCACTTGAAAAGAAATCTAGAAAGGGTCGTTTTGTGCCACTGATATCCATGGGGCTCCTAGTCTGCTGGCATTACAGACAACCTTCAAGACCTGGCTGTTGCCCCAAGCTTTGGGCTACGGTGGTTGGAGGCCCTGCTAGACTGTGCATGGATGTGGCTGACTGGGTCCACCATGAGTTCTTGTTGTTTATTCTTTTATCATTACTATATACTGTTTTTACGTCATTGTTTTATTGTATACTGCCTAGAGTTGGTTGGAGTAGGGTAGTGCCTAAATTAAATAAATTGAATAAAATTAAATTCACTTGAATCCGCATAGATTCTTGAAGTTCCTTCTTACATCTAATATTCAGTTGAGAGAAACTGAGATTCTTCAGCCATCTTATGGTGACTTTTTGAAAGAAAAGAGCATTTCTTCTCTGTGCCCAGTCTGACCAGTGGTTCTGGGAATTAAAAACAAAAAAGTCCTCAGAAAAATAAATTTGGATCTGAAAACTGTCCTGATGAAATGAGCAGCTGAGTAGAATAAAGTAGATTATTTTTAGTGGGAGCATTCCTATTTTTGAGCCTCTGAACCTTCCTAGCATTTTGGTCATATTCTCAAGCCCTACACCTTCAAGAGCTGGACCTAGAATTAAATGTAATAGGTTCCTGTTCATTCCCTGTATGCTTTTGATTTAGTTAAAATCCGGGCTCTGAAAAAGTATATGTTACTCATCACCCCTTTGGGCATCATTTTCTGCAGATGTAAATGGGTGAAGAAGTCTTAAAGCAGTGAGAACAGTCTAAAATTGCAATCTGAAAGTTATTTTCCCAGAAGTAACCCATCAGGAACTTAATTGGATTTATTTCCTTGCAGAAATGCAAATATTGCATTTCCCATCAATCCATTAGGCAGATTAATCAACTTAAATTTAAGTTGATTAATTGGCAGAGAGAGTTCTTTAGCTCTGGTTTTGTTTCTGGCATCTTGCCATAGCAAATCCCTCCAAAGGAAAATATTTTAAAAGTCTTTCCAATAGCAAATGATAGATATTGTTTATTTAATTCTACCCTACCTCACATTTTCTTCAATATCTCAGAAATACACCTGCATGAATAAATATAACTTATTTGGATTTTTTTCATTAATCATTTAAATTGTGTAAAATTTAAATCACTATTCAACTAAAGATGGTTTAATTAGCTATCACTCCCTCTACATTTTCTGTTTTTAAGAGAAGTTTTGGTTGCTAAGGTTAGAAGCAGCGTGGGACTAAAATGGGACAGTTCCACTGCTGTTTTTAAATGCTTATTAATTATTTACTGGTTAACCCACTTCTCCTCCAAGCAAGTACACTGTCAATGTAACCATGTGGCCAAAAACTAATGACAATCAATAACTAGATTTCCCCCTCATTTTTTCTCCTTTCCTTTTGTTGGTTCGGTCTCTCTGACAAGACTCCTATATCAGGCCAACAACAGAAAGGCAGAGTTGAAAAATGGTCCTTCATGCTTCCAAGTACAAAGCCAGATTGTAGAGGACTAAATGGCCCTCTAGTCTTTGGAATAGAAGGGAAAATGTTAAAGGGATACAAAGAAAACTTGAAAGCCTGGTAGGGCCGACCATTTGATCAGACAATCGGTGCCTCTAGCTTAGTATTATCTCTAACCAGAGTTGACAATTTGTGGCATCTAATGCTTCATGGCCTCAGTTTCTCTCTCTTTTTTTTTTGCAGGCTCTGGAGCTCCCTTTCACTGTGGTGGTTCAAATGTGGAAGTCTGGTTTCCAGCCAGTTTAGGACTACGGCTGTGTTCTTTTTGCAGGCTTAACTTGGTTACTGAATGAATCCAATTTCTGGATGTGGGCAGTTGACTGAATAGTAAATGAACCATCTGGGATGGGTTTGCAGAAAAGGCCCAACCACACCCAAACAAGCAATTAACCAAGGCATAGCATGTTGGGCCAATGTAGCTACTAGATCTGTAACTGACCTGGTTAATTGTGTTGTGTGAATGCAGCCCAAAACTATGTAATGGGAAGGAGAGGATAAGAGTGAGGATAGTGCAAAAGAGCAGTTTTTAAGACACAGGTTGGATTCTTTGGTGCAGATGTTGGGACAAAGACACTGGTAGAACGTGGGTGGATTAAGACGTAGGGTGAATCCCTCTCACTGATTTCCTTTTGAGCAATTGGAAGCAATTTGAGGAGTAGCAGGTCCTTCAACAGCCAGTTTGTGAGAGCGCCTCCCACATCTCCCTAAATTCCAAGATATATTGACCACTAGGGTGGCAGTATGTGACCGGTTTCATCCTTACTGGCACTTGTCAGATGTAGATAGCCAGATGTTCTTCTATGGGACCAAACTCTCTACTGGGAATTGAACTCATGGACCACTGCACTTTAGGTGACTATATATAGTGTCTTAGCTTCAGGAGATATCCAGGTTCTGGCACTCAGTAGTTTTTCAGGAAGAGATGTATAGAATCCATCAGAAGAGCATATAGAGTCCACCTTCCCTAAGCTCTCAGAGTAGTAAGGTATGGATATCACCTTTAAAGCCCTATATGGCATGGGTCCAGGTTACCTGAGGGACGATCTCACCCCCATTACATCAACCCATCCCACTCGGTCCAGCAGAGAAGGCATGTTGCGGATCCCGTCGGTGAAAGAATGTTGACTGGCGGGTCCTAGGAGGAGACCCTTCTCTGCTGTTGCCCCTGCCCTATGGAATACTCTCCCCTCAGAGGTGAGGCGGGCCCCTACGCTCCCAATTTTCCAGAGGAAATTGATGACTTGGCTCTAACAACTTGCATGGAGCAAGGAAAGATACCGACCTTGGGGATGGCTGGTGCCTTCATGACGCTCCCTGAGTTTATTTACACCTAATTAACATCAGCCTCTTGGAAGTATCATATAGGAAGTTTGTTTTCTATCATAATGTAATTAATTAATTAATATTTATTTATTGTAATAATGTTTATTCTGTTTTTACTGTAAACTGCCCAGAGTCACTCTCTAGTGAGATGGGTGGTGACAAATTTGAAATATAAGTAAAATAAAAATAAATAAATATTACATTACATCAAGTTCTGTGTATGAAGCTTCCTGGGTCACAGAGAATGTGGCCTCTGGCCACTTATCAAGAGTAATTATCAACAAATAAAAATGCCTATGTCATCTTTAGACAATGGTGGTCTTTTTATGACACTGTGATTAGAACTGGACAGCATGCTAGACTGGATGAAAATAAAAATGGATCATTGGGGGTTAACCGTGTTGTGGGAACCCAGCTATTATAATCTTGCATGAACCAGGCCATGGTGTCAAACCATCTTATGGATGATTAGTTTGGCATGAATGTGAATCTACCAATATTGTTTGCTTAACTTGAGTTTAGGATTAAACCTGTGGTTTGAACTCACTCTGGCAACCCTTTTCCCAGAAATGTATGCCAACTGCAGGAACAGCCAATAATCCTGGAGAAAGATGCAGCTGCCTTAAAGAGTTACAGACAGGTGCTAGGTTCATCCCCATCTACACTCCAAATGTCTTTTCAGGACTCAGTTCTCAAGAACTATATAGCCCTAAGAGCAATTCTGGCCCATGCACTCTAGTTTTATTTATTTGAGAACAGAGAAAGGAATAGGGCCACTAGGAATGAACTACTGTGCACATAGCCTGGATTCTTCAGATCCTGGAAAGCCCTTAATTCAACACAAAACCAAAGTAAAGTAAAGTAAAGTAAAGTAAAGTAAAGTAAAGTAAAGTAAAGTAAAGTAAAGTAAAGTAAAGTAAAGTAAAGTAAAGTAAAGTAAAGTAAAGTAAAATAATAATAATAATAATAATAATAATAATAATAATAAGCTAAGGTGCAATCTCAAAACATCTGGAGTACGACTTGAACACCATCGGCATTGACAAAATCACCATCAGTCAATTGCAAAAGACAGCTTTACTTGGAACAGCTTATACCCTGCGACGATACCTTTAACACCATCAAACAACAATGTCTGCCTATCCCAGGTCCTTGGGAAGGTCTCGATAGGTGGATAAAAATGCCAAATCCAATTTAAACATCTGGCTGACTGTGCGACCAACCGAAATAAAACTAGCAGGAGTGCTGCTACCTCATAAGAAAAAGGGGGAGAATATATGAAAGGGGGAAAAAAAAGCAAAAATCAAAGGGAGAGAGTGAAGAGGAGAACAGAGGCCCAGGAGGGTGTGAATTGAGAGGTTATCAAGTTGAAGATGGAGCAGCCAGGAATATATGTGAAGTCCCACCCACTAGAAGGCGTTGTGCCTATGGTCTCCTGACTCTGATTTTGGCACTTGCAGGAAACTTCTTTCATCAGCTCAGATCATCAATTTATCTAATATGGATGTGGTCTTCCATCCTTGCTTGAAGACATTGGAGAACCTGAGGCCTTCCAGATGCAAAGTCCTACACCTTTGGGATGAGACTCATATTCATAGTGAAAATGTCTGGCATTCAATTTACACATCTCTTCCACTCAGGCCCCAGAAGATCAGAAGATACATCTCTCATATCTCTCACAGCCTGTCAGTGTTGTGCAAATGTACACAACAGGGAACACAAATTACTGGTGTTTCATGTCCATCTCACATCTTGCTGAAGTTTTTCTTTATAGTTTCAGAAAGGCAGATTTGGTTCTCAGAATTGATGCATGTTCCTCCCCTATTTCTCCTCCACATCTTGCTGGTTTATTTATAGCACAGGGAGACCTGGCTTATAGAAAGGGGTTTCTATCAACCAATCCAGACATTTTATTACTTGGCGGTCAAGAGGCTCTGAGGATTTTCAGATGTTCTGCACAGTACTCCATAAAGATTCCCAGAATCATAAAAAGGTGATTGAATTCAGTACAGCTCTAAAAGCAGGAGACATTTTGGGGGGGAACCATGAGTAGCAAATATGTTTATCTCAAGCATTTTAAAAGAATGTTGTGAGCCCACAGTCTGGGGGCCAGTAACCAAAGTAGATATTATGAACAAAGTGTGAGTTATTAATTTAGATGTCCTAGTTATGTGAGATAATGCAGGAAAGAGGCTGGTCACCATGCACAACAGGAGAATCAAGAGATTGTTAAGGACTGACAGAAAGAGAGAACTTCCATGTCCTTATTATTATTTTTTGGAAAATCAAAATATCATTGGGTGAGTCCAGCTGAACTAGTTTCTTTTCAGTATGGCTAAATTTGCCTATCTTCCATAGCCACTCTTTAGGCAGAGGTTTTGGGAGTTAAGTGTACATTCCTGAAGGAAGAGAAACAAAACTTCTCCTTCATTTTTTGGAGGGCTGGTATCAGCATCTTTTGGGATTCTTAACATCAGTAGCCCAAAGTTACCTGTTGTAGGCAGAAGGGTGATTTGGAGTTACAGGGTGGGAATTGCCTTCAGGAATGCTTGGATGATTGCCTTGTATCATAGCAGAAAGGAACCACCATGGTGGCTGGATAGAGATATAACAAAAGGGGAAATAGGAGAAGGCAACAATTGAGTTTTTACCCCACTTGTGTATCACAGAGCGGATTCTTTCCCTAATATTCTTGAACATTTCTTGAAATTTCTGGATGAAGTCATTCACTGGTTCACAGTGATGTATCATCATTATATTGATGATCACCAATTGTATGTCTCTGCCCACGGCAGACAGGAGATGCAGTGGTTGTTCTTATCCAATGTCTGAAGGCAATAAGGACCTTGGGACAAAATAAATTAAAATTCAACCTTGGGTGATGGAGATGCTATTTGCCTAGAAGCCTTCAGGTTTTGTGGTATCTCCTACACTGGCCCTGGTTGGGACTACAATCTCTCCAAAGAACAGGCCTGTGATGTACAGTAGGGGTTCTCATAGTTTCTACCTGAGCAGCTGAAAGAGACTATGGCCAGGGGACTCTT
Source organism: Python bivittatus (assembly GCF_059951505.1). Lineage (NCBI taxonomy): Eukaryota > Metazoa > Chordata > Lepidosauria > Squamata > Pythonidae > Python > Python bivittatus. The sequence goes on along the minus strand of NW_028277055.1, from coordinate 468,573 downwards.
CAGCTGGTGTACCAATTAGAGCTGTATTTGGAGCAGGGTGCCTTGGTGACAATCCTTTTAGCCTTCATTTCCTCAAGATTGGATGACTACAACATGCTCTATCAAAGAGTGCCTTTGAAGTCCAATCAGAAACTCCAGTTGGCAAAGAATATGGCAACTTGCATGTTGGTGAGTGAGAGCCACTTCAGCAATGTTACACATATAATGTGGATGCTATATTAGTTACCAGTATGTTCTGACCCTATATGGATTAAGCCCATGTTACTTGCAGGACCTACTTCTGCAAATAGCATCTGCCCACCTTGTTGAAAGAGACCAGGCAGTGATGCACTGTGTCGCTTCCTCTTCAGATATTAGCAGGGTCTGGGTCTGGGGGCATAAGTTAGGTCATTTTGGAACAGTCTATCTCCCAAGGTCCCCAACACTTTTAGAGTTTAGGAAGGAGATAAAGGTGTTGTGTTCCACCAGGCTGAGGATCTTGCCACATGCTGATGTTTTTATATTTGTTGTTTTAAATTGATTTTTTTTTTATGATTGCTATGATTTTTATTCTATTTTTTTTATCTGAGTTGCCTGGAATTTATGGAATCAGACAGGATATAAATCATGCCAATAAATAAATACATAAAGTAGAAGGAAGCTGAAACTTTTAAGAAAGGGGAAAGAGGACAATTACAGAGAAGAAATGAGACAGGAATGGGAGGCAATGGCTGTGCTCATACAATATGTTTAACTGGATCATGGGCTGAACACTGAACACCATAACCCTGGTAACAATAAGGTCACAAGACCAGTGCTGTTGGTGTCCTTCCTTGGTGAAACCAACCGTGATCAAGCCAAATTGCATTTTTATATATGTTTATTTTTAAACAAAGAAAAAACCAACACAAATTGTCAGCCTCCACAGTGGGATATCTGTGATCATTTGTGGCTAGCTCACCATGATGTTTTCCCCAGGGTAGTGAAAGAGTCATTTGTGTCATACCAAAACAGTCAGAAAGTTAGGAGAAAGAAAATTAGGGGGTTTCTCTGCTCATTGAGGAAATTGATGTTGTGGGATGAAATGGGCAGGTGGGGTGGAGAGGGGGAGAGTTTGGGAATTAACAGTCTGACCACTAGCATGAATGGATTTATCAGAAATTCTTCTCAGATGGGAAAGTCTTCTTTGACCTGGGACTCATCTCCCAAACTTTCCATAGGCGATATAACATAGAGGAAGGATTTGGGAGAGCTCTGTTCATACGGAGTTATGTGTATCCTGCCTAGGAGGATGCTGAATTTGGCCAGCAGAAAAGAAATCCAATAGGACAATGGGTCAAACAGTGCAGCAGATAGCAGGCTAGGTGAAACCATCAAAAATGGTCTACAAACAGGTATTGTCTCAACAACCAGCAGCTTGGGACAGAAGATGTTTAAGCTCAAGTATTTTAGAGACGTGATGAAGATTAACTGCAGTGCATCAAAAAGTCACTTGAAAGGAGAGCCTTACTCACAAGTTGACCTTTTCTCAGCAGGTGTTCTGTATCTCAGGTGGGTATTCTGCTCAGCCATCAACGGAGCTCCTACCTCTGCTGTCTAAGCAGAAGTTCAGCAGGCAGATCTGCCAAAGGACCATTTCTTTGTAGGAAAGGAATTTGTTTAGGGCTTTCTAGAGGAGTTCCAACTCCCCTATTACTTCTAAGAATTCCCTGGTGTACATAGGTGCCAACCTCAAACTGCAATAATGTAAAAATAACAGAAGACGCATTGCAGCGTCACAGGGCAAAGCCCTGTCTTTCATATTTATGTCCCAATATAGATGTGTGTACATAATCATGTAATTTGCATTGCAATGTCATGATGGACATCTCATCATGCATGGTCACCTATGGAGGAGCAGCGTTATTTGAGGACATTCTCTGAAAATGACGTCTCTATTCATCCTCTATCCTGATTTACATGGAATCAGATCAACTCTGCCTCTACCTTAGTTACAATGGAGAGCTTTCTTTCTCTTAAGAGTATCTCTGAAGGAACACATGTGAAAGCAAAGGGAAAAAACCCCTCTTGTAACTTGCATTACTTACCAGGCCAGGCCAGAAAATAATATGATGCATCTTAATTATTTCTGCGCCAGGGCTAAGGGAATGCCTATCTACCCATTGTGCTTTCATATCCTTCCAAAAAGCTTGTTCGTTTCTCCAGATCTGGCCTTATTTTCCTGCTTATTACCTGATAGCCATCAGGAAGTTGGGAGGTGAAGGAAGGGAGGAAAGAGACATTATTACTGCAATGTCACTGACAAGTGGGTAAAAGCATTTGGTTAGAGTTTCACGCTCTCTCTCTCGCTCTCTCTCTTTCCAGACCCTTTGAACAGATGGAATTTCTGATTTAATCAGCACCTTTTGCTTCCAATCAGCCTGAAAACTTCAGTTAAAGCTTTTGATGGAAGGCTACTCACCAATGGCTAATGGGACATGAGTGTCTCCCCCTCAGCCTCTTGCTGGGCCTTTCAAACTAATCTGAAGAAAAGAAGATAGGAATTTAGGGCACAAGTATGTGGAATTGAGCAATTATTGGACTTGGCAGAGGTGGATTCTCATCTCAAGGCATTGTTTTTGCTAACAGCTCCCACTTTGGGTTAAAAAGATGAAAGATCTCAAGAGGGTTCCCTGGACAGGAAAGGGGGCAATGCCAGACCACTCCCAAAATGTTTGATGGGAACCTCTTTTTCTTTTTTAAAAAGCTGAATGATTTTGGCTTTTTCACCCCCCGACCCTCCCTCCCCAACAATGGTTACTGAGTTTGTTCTTTGTCAATAAACAGGGGAATAGTTTCAATGTTCATTGCTGGAATAGGGACATGGGAGCGATACTGCTGTGTGTGTTTATTGACATAAGGAAAGGAAAAGATTTTATTTTTAAAAGGAAAGGAATTTATTCTAGAACTGGGTATCAATGGACTTTTGAAATATTCCAGCAGGTTTGTGGCAAGAGGAACTGAGTTGATGGTTTCTCTGAATTCCTCAAGGGGCAACGTCAAAGCTTCAGTTCCATTCCTTTGGGATCAAGCATTACCTTCAAATGACTTGTGGGAAGAAATCTATAAAAATATATTCTAAGACAAACCAAACAAATCAACAAACAAAAACTGTCTCGATGCTGAAGAGAATAGGCGGTGATCAACTTAAAAGAGAATTTGTGTAAGATGATGTACTGTTGATATATGACTCCAGAAAAATTATCTAGTATGTATAAAGGCACTTCAAACTTATGTTGGAAATGTGGAGAACAAGAAGGGTCATTTTATCATGCTTGGTGGATGTATAAAAAGCTAGAAAATTTTGGATTTAAATACATACAATGATACAAAGAATTTTAAAGATCTATATTCAATTGAAACCAGAACTTTTCTTGCTGGGATTAATGGATAAACAGTTAGAAAAGAGTCATGGAAGATTATTTTTATATATGATCACTGCTGTGAGATTACTATATGTGCAAAAATGGAAAGACTCTGAAAATACCCACAATGGAGGAACAGTTGGTGAAGATGACAGAACTAGCAGAGATGGCAAAATTGACTTGTTTGAGTAGAGAAAGATCAACAACTACATTTATCAGTGACTGGGAATCCCTTATGGACTTTTTGCTGAAAAAAGAGAAAAATAAACTTGTGATTTATGGGTCTGATGATTAGAAACAGTAGGTTATGGAAAGAAGGAAACTATGATGTAACCTTAGAGACAGAGAGTAAAATATAAACATTATAAATATAAATATTTATAACTGCTGTGAAGAAGATCAGAAGCTGCTTCCTTATAATCTTTCCTTTCCTTTCCTTTCCTTTCCTTTCCTTTCCTTTCCTTTCCTTTCCTTTCCTTTCCTTTCCTTTCCTTTCCTTTCCTTTCCTTTCCTTTCCTTTCCTTTCCTTTCCTCTCCTTTCCTCTCCTCTCCTCTCCTCTCCTCTCCTCTCCTCTCCTCTCCTCTCCTCTCCTCTCCTCTCTTTTCTTTTTCTTTTTCTTTTCTTCTTTTCTTCTTCTCTTTTTTCTATCTTCTTTTTTCACTATGCACTCTTTTTCTTTATCTCTATTTCTTTTCAATATTTGTATGGTTTTTATCCTGTTAAAATTTCTTGTTTCTTTTATCTTGTTAAAATTTAAAATATATTTAAAAGAGAGAGCGAGATCAGGTGGTGGTTATATTCACTGCACCTTTCTAAGTTTCCAGTTGGGGGGAAAAAAACATCCCTGTTGCTATGCCATATGTTGAAAGATTGAACTGCTAGCCCCACAGTTTGCATATGAAGTGGGAGCAGATCTTTGTTCTTTGCCTGAAATAGCAAAATAGCTTAGGCCAGCCCTGTTTGGCAGTAACAACACAGTAATAATAATGTTCTCTCCTTGCAAGGCTTGTCAGATCTACTGTTTGCGGCAGTCACCTCAGCCAGCCTGATGGAAGAACTGGCCCTGTGAAGGTCTGTGGGACATTTCCATGGAAATGATTCCAGAACTATGGTTGAGGGACACTCTTGTAGGACAGCAAGAGTTGGGGAATCCCTCTTCTTCATCCAAAGGCATCTGCAGGGAGGACTCATGATCTTGTGACCTCTTGTCTGGACTACTGCAATGTGCTCTACATGAGGCTGCCCTTGAAAAGCACTCTGAAGCTTCAACTGGTGCAGAATGCAGCTGCATGGGTAGCAAATGGTGTTGGTTACTTGGCACATGTAACACCACTACTTCGTAAGCTGCATTGGTTGCCAGTGTGCTCCTGGGCACAATTCAAGGTGCTTTGAAGCCGTTCATGGCTTGGGACCAGGTTACCTGAGGGACCCGTCTTTTCCTTGTGGTTTCTATTGATCTGGTCTGGTCCAACAGGATGGGTATGCTCTGGGTCCTGTCAGCCAAGGAATGGCAGTTCTGCCATAGTACACACCCTATGGAACATTCTCCCTCCAGAGATTCGGATGGCCTCGACCCTGATGGTCTTTCATAAGGCCCTAAATACCTGGCTCTGTGCCCAGAACCTCAATTGTGTGAAGGCCCTAAAGACCTGGGGCCTCAACTGTGTGAAGGTTCCCCTCTCCTGGTTTTGCTAACAACTGTTGATGGTGCTATCTTCCTCAGCGGCTGTGTATTTTAATTTTTGTATTTATGGTAGGAATTGTTTTTAATTTATTTTAAGATTGTTTGCTGCCCAGAATCACTGAGATGGGCATCTATACAATATGAATGAATGAATGGATGAATGAATGAATGAATGAATGAATGAATGAATGAATGAATGAATGAAGTCCACTGGAGTTGGGCAGCTATAACAAATTTGAATAAATAAATCAAATCCAAAAAATAAAGTCAAGATGGCAGTCGTGGCAGAGCAATCAAAGCCCCACCCTTCAACCCAATTGCAATCTTGACTTCTTTGACCCCCTTTGCCCTCACTGCTGCCCTCACCCTCTACTCCTAGGTTTAATTAAAACCCACAGATGCAATAAATTGCACACACCAAAAACATTATCAAAAGAAGTTCTAAAATGTCTTTACTTATCTTTATGAAGTAGATAAAAAGAACCTTTTTTTTCCACCCAGAGGTTGGCCGAAAAACTCTCCATACTGTACGTGAATCCTGCTGATATGAAACCTTTGCTTATTTATTAATTGCTTTTTATTGCTTGGATATCCCCCTCAATCACAAACAACTCTCAGTAGTGTTTGTCCTTAAAGATCACGTGGGTGAACCAGGACCTAGGAGGATCCTTAAGTGTGGCTGAGGTCCTGCCCAACCCTGCTGTGCCCTTTCGTCCCCCTCCCCTTCCCTACTAAGAAGACTTTCTGGAGTGACAAAGGTGGGGACCTGCCTGCAGCTTTCCCCTGCCTCTCTCCAACTCTTTTGGAAAGCTAAAGCAAAGAGAATAAATAAGAGTACCAAGTCTGCAGCTGGATATCAAGGAGGATGAGGAAGAGAAAGAAGAGGGAGAGATAAGGTATACTGGAGTGAAAGTGGGGAAGAAAGAGAACCAGATGAAGAAGTGGGGCAGCAAAACTGAAATGGATGGGGAGCCGTGGGGAATGCAGGAATGTGCAAGGGAAAAATTGGACAGAAAACAAGAAACATTGTTCCATGCAGCATCTTAAACTGACATTTCAGATGATCATGATGATGATTTAAAATTTATTGGCTGCCCAACTCCAGTGGACTCTGATACAGAACTATCTCCCATTTCTTAGAAAAAATGGGGCGGGGCTCCTTTTCTTTCAATATTCTGCTCCATTCACCCTCCTCGCTACTCCTCTTCCCTTTCCCTCCGTGTTTTGAGTGGCCTCTTTCAGGGGCAGATAACAGCCTAATAGACCATCTTCTCATTTCCTTTAGCATGGCTGGCCGGCCTTTGTGTCTTGAGATACTAGTATTTCATTCTCTGGATAAGAATCAACTTCTAACAGCTGAGAGGAAGATAATTAATGTCACTGCCCATCCGCTTTTGACTTTAATAAGGCATTGTTGGTTTCCTCCTACAGAATTTTAACAGGACATATAAAACCATCCATGCCCCCCCTCTCCACTCCAAACTTATAATTACAAGAATAGAGAGGATGGAGGAGAGAGGAAAAGAAGAGTACAGTATTAGACAGGAGGAAGAAAGGAATAGGAGAAGACTCCTGAGAATATCATGGACAGCCAAGAAAACAAACAAATGGATCCTAGGACAGATCAACCAGAGTTTTCAGTCAAGGCACAAATGACCAGGTTCAAATTATCTTACTTCAGACACATTATGCAAAGACCTTACTCTCTGGAGAAAGCTGTAATGCTGGGAAAGGTGGAAGGAAAGAGAAGAAGAGGATGGACTCAGTTACAGTGATGATGGGTGCACTGTTGGAAGACCTGAAGGACCAGGTTGGGGACAGATCATCCTGGAGGATATCTATGGGGTTGCTAAGGGTTGACATTGACTTGATGGCACATAATCAATCAAAACAAAATCTTACAGATGTTTCCTTCTTCTGTATATATCACTTATTAAAAAGCATCTGATTGAATTTAAAAGGGCTAGGTCTATTTTCAAGTAGACTGAGGTGATGGCTACAGGCTGCAGACTTTTAATGCCATATTTGGGATTTATTATACACCCAACTTTGGGTTATACCCTATCTTTCTTTCCTTCTTATCCTTGGATCTCAACCTGTGGGATTATTTACATAGTGGAACTTGTCTTCATAGTAAGTAAATATTTTCATCTACTCTACTTGTTTAATAGGCAAATAAAAAGGTAAAGTCTCATTCAAGTGAGACTCCTGACAATTTTCACGGACACATCCCTGTTGTTAGGTTGGCAACAGTATGGAAGTGTGATGGTGTTGCCTTCTTCCAGGACTTAATATGGTGCTGGCTTTCTCTGGAGGTCTCCCATCTAAATACCAACAAGATTCATCCCTGCTTATCTGCTTCACTTCCAAACCTAGGTCAGGACAGTCACCTGCTGAGACCACAGTGTGTAGGGCTCATAAAAGATGAGATGGGGGAAGGACAGGGAGACCAGAAATATGCACAACCTGGAAGATTGAAGGAAATATAGCCAGCAGGAAGGATCCAAGTTGCACTCACACTTGCTGTAATCTTTCTTCCTGACCAGTTTCAGCAGCTCTGTTTTTTTCCTAACATACAACTCTGCCCACACCTACCTTGACAATGAGACCAGAAAGCAATTGATAAAAAGATTCCTTTTATTAGCTAGTGCTTCTTTCTACCAGTTCAGTGTATGAAGTTCAGTGTGCTAACCTTGTACAAAACTCCCACACATCCAAACACAAAGTGACTGAAACGGTCAGCTACATCCTCCGTATATTCTAAGAAATAATGCAAACTCACTTGAAAGATCTCTCTCACTTCGCCCCTGAAAAGTTGACATGTCTTCTGAGAGGGCTAGAATTACAAACTCAGAAGCAACAAACGCTAGTTCACTTCTTCTTAGGTGGGATCAGACTGGTGGGTGGATAATTGAATGTCTTCTCCTTTTTGGCTAGTAATCTAATACTGACTCCTCCAAACTAGAGCCCTCTAGAAGCATTGGGGTGACAACCCTCAGACCTCCCAGCTTGTGGAAAGCTTATCAAAAGGAGCACCTCCAAAAGATACATGCCGGTTAGTGAATATAAACTTTAGAGCAAAGGGCAGGGAACTTGGTGCTCTCCAGGAATTCTGCACAGAGATTGCTGTCTAAACCAGTGTTTCTCAACCTTGTCAACTTTAAACATGCTAGCTGAGAAATTCTGGGAGCTGAAGTCCACACATCTTAAAGTTGCCAAGGTTAAAAAACACTAGTCTAAACTATCTGGAAGGTACCAGGATCTTCCTTCAGTGTATACACCTACTATATGTAAATGCTTTCTGGAGAAATAAGGGGGTGGGGGTGGGGGAAATCACATATAAAAAACAACCATTGTGTTGATTGTCTGTATTTATTTTCCTACATGTTTGGGTTAGTTACGTTATCAAGAAGAATGGTAAACAAGCCTTTGTTACAAGGTACACATTATTAAATACATTTACAATCTCAGTAATCCCTTCCAAGGATAAAATTTGCATATCGTATGTAACCACAATTGATGCACTTTAGTTCCTTTATCAGGAAGGATTGTAAACAAGGTATAAGTTATTAAATGCACTTACAGACTCAGTCATCCTTTACAAAGATGCACCGTAGGCAATTACAATAAAGCCAATATTATGTCAGTGTTGACAGTGCAATTAAAAATTCTTTATTCTTAAAATATCAGCTATCCTTCCTGCGTAATGTAGAACGCTGACTGAAATCTTGTTTCCTTGAGTAAACTATGTGGTCGATTCTCTTGCTAACATTCAAAGTATTGTTTGATAGAACTGTTTAAGTTTCCTAAACAGAAATCTGGCAAATATTCTTCAGTTCGTTGAAAAAAAAAAAGACTGAAGAGTTGTAAACCCCACAAACATTTGTTAAAGCAATATTTTTTCTTTCTTGTTGCCCTGGTACAGAAATTTGGTTCTTGCTGGTCAAAGGGCCCAACTGACAACCCAGTTATGAAACTTTCTTCTTGGAAATGTTCACTTGGCATCAACTCGCTATCCTTTAGGCCAGGGTTCCTCAACCTTGACAACTTGAAGACGGGTGGACTTCAACTCCCAGAATTCCCCAGCCAGCAAGGCTGGCTGAGGAATTCTGGGAGTTGAAGTCCAGCCATCTTCAAGTTGCCAAGGTTGAGGAACCCTGCTTTAGGCGTCAGAGAAAGCTCATGTCATTCTCCCATTCTCTTAATGGCACTGAAGGTAATTTTATTGGCTTTTAGTTTCTGGTTTAATCTTTTTTCATTTCCTGCATTATCTTTGTGCCACTACTGTTGTATGGTTTGGTACCGAATTTTACCTGCTTTGGAATAAGGAATACTGAGATTATGAACAAACTAAGAAAAATAATAAAGAGCCTTGAGACAAAAATTCTAATTCAATCTATTTTATAGGCAGTGTTACTAGACAATACAGTATTCCTGGGTGGGGTGGGGTGGGGTGGTCCACAGAGAAGGAGTCAGAAAAGTCACCATGTTGACTTTTTTGACCCCCTCTGTATGGACACCCCTGCACTATTCTGACCTACTGCGTAAGGGGGATTGTTTAAAATCCTGCTCTATTTTCATTCACACTTTTCTTCTTATGTACAAATATTTTGTAGGCAGTTTCCCATAATGTACATAGTTTTAAACATAAATCTCTTGAAATACCTTTGGTGTAAATTTCTTTGTATCTTTCTTTCCTCATTTTAAGTGTTGAACTTACTTTATGCCATTTTTAAAAGCAACGTATCTCCAATATATATACTTATTTCTAAATGCAAACGTCTTCATTATATGCTTTATGTTGTACACGTTTGAGATCAAATAGATGACTGGATTTTTAATTTTTTTTAAAAAAATCTGATCCTTGGATTATTTTGGAGCTTTTCACAGATCTAAAACTGGGGTGAGGGTGGGGGTTTGGTTATGTTCAGATCATCTGGCATCTTTATGCAATTGCTGTGCGCCAAAGATTTTTTGGTAATCCCCAGATTACCTGTTTCATCTTCCCTGTTCAAATAACATTCTATTAGGAATCCAAGTGCCTGGATCAGCAAATGTCTGGTGTGCTTTACATCAATATAACAGTATTCCAGTCTTGCAGTTTTCTTAACAGATTTGTTTAAAGGTAAAAAAGCGAAAAAATTCAGAATCTTTCATTTTTGCTATTTTTCTTAAGAAAAACCATCAGAACTCTTGTGCAGAAAGGAAGGACTCCTTTGAGTTGAGGTCTTGGATCCTAATGATTACATGGATTCATCCACGTGGCCTTGTTTGCAGTAATGCAAAGCACACAGTCGAAAAACGTGCTGCAGACTAGCACTTGGTAGAGTAGCCATGAAGGGCTTGGAAAGATATCCAAATGCCATGATGTGTCTATACCTACAAAGGTCAGACTAGTGCAGGCCGTGGTAGTCCCCGTGACACTCTATGGAAGCGATAATTGGACTTTGAAGAAGCAGCATTGATGCTTTTGAACTTTGCTGTTGGAGAAGGCTCCTGGGAATACTGAGGACAGCCAAGAAAACAAAGCAATGTATCAATGAACAAATCAGGCCACAGTTCTCACTCAAGGTACAAATGATTAGGCTCAAATTACCCTACTTCAGGCATATTATGGGAAGACCTAGCCTTTTGGGAAGGCTCTAATGCTGGGAAAGGTGGAAAGGAAGAGAAGAAGAGGACAATCAGCAGCAAGGGGATAGACTTAGTTACTGTGATGGAATGGAATTATGAAGGCCAGGCTCAGGGAGATAAACATTTTCTTAGCTCGCTGGAGGAGCGTGGGAGCTACAAGAGGATGAGACTGGTACCTCCCTGAGGAATTCACACTGTTGTGGCTGGCTGACTTGGGAACTGGGGTTTCAGTCTGGGAAGATTCTTGCTAGAGGTTGTAGCTCAAGGACCTGGTTAGAGACCAGGAGAGTCCCTCATCATGGAGAATATCTATGTGGTCAGAATCAGAATCATCTTTATTATGGTCACAGACCAGAACCACAAACAAAAAATACGTGGAGAAATTCATTAAAATGAATTAAAATACATTAAAATAAAATAAAACTAAACATAATGCTATCTTTGCCGATTGGTGGGATCACCAGTGGGCAGTCAACGTCTGCCTGATTTTACAAACAGTGTGGTCACTAGCAGTCGAAAACGACTTGATGGCAATCAATCAATCAATCAATCAATCAATCAATCAATCAATCAATCAATGCAAAAGAGCTGTTCTCTTGCCCAGAATGTATTTTTGTCTCTCCTATCTAGCCTACAGTCCTGGGATTTCCTGGTGTCTCCCATCCAGGTACCGATGAGATCCAACCCTCTTTAGCTTTATTTGGGACCAGGCTAGATGCAACTACTTGCTGGGCCCTTTGTATACAGTGCAGACTGCTTCAATGCCAGTAAAATATGCATGCTTTTAAAGCTACTACTGTTGGTACGATACTTTACATTCTGTAGTATATATAAGACTTAACAGAAGTGGAAATTCAAAACTCCATTAGTGGCTATCTGGATTTTTTTTCATTCCAGACTTGGTAGCTCTAATACCGTTTTTTCAGAAAAGGCTTTGCTTGTGGACTTTGAATCAGAAAGAATTGCTTGCACACATTGTTACCCCTGACACTCATGCTGTGGTTCAATCTGGTTTGGGCATCATGGGCAAATTTATTCCAGGCAAACTGTATGGCAGAATTCTGCTACATTTCATTAAGTGGCTACCATTTTGGCAGTCCAACGACTCTCTGTTGTGATGCTCTGCTGGGCCACTGAGTATTCCAAAGTGGTGAGCAGGACAGAGATACCAGCTGAAAAATGCAACGGTTCCTTTCCTGCCAGTAGTAATCCCATTGATTGCATGTGGGAGTGGGCAGGCTGCTAATTGAATGTAATTTTGCCAGGAGGAACTCTAGTTTGGAACCAGCATAAGGGCTGAACTTGGTAAAATGGGACTCTCTAATTCTCACGTCAGAAAAACTATCTTGCAAACAAGGGATAGATGGTAGAAACATTCAAGGCTGGGAATTAAGCCTTAAAGATGAAGATCAGTGTGAAGCTCCACCTGAAGATGAACCTGAAAATGGCCACTGACCTGAAAAGGCAGGAGGAAGAAGACTAGAATTTAAACTTGGTAATGAATGTATATTCCAGGATGCTTTTAGATGGAAAACCTCTAATATAAGTCTAGCATCCTAATTCTCTGCAATAAATCTACTTATCTAATCTTCTTGGGAATATTGAGCAGGGAAAGAGTTTAATCATTGTACTCGGTATGAAATTTTGACAATCAGCCATTTTTCAGCTCTCAACTTGGAGCTGGTTTGTGTGACCATTTAGGATAATTATATTATTTGACCTTGTTAGATCTGTAGCTGTTTGATCCCAAGACCACATCAGGCATGGTTTCACAGCGCTTCCTGTGAATATTTGAGCACAGTTGTTACTGGAAATGATTGCATCTACCTTCCATATAGAGGAAGTCGAACATGTTTTTAATTCAAGATCACCTTATTATCTAGACTATGGACAAGACTGTTTATCAGCCAGGGTGGGAGCAAAAAGTTGGTTATTGTGGTATAGAAAGTGCTTTTGTTTTTCATTGAACAAGGTACCCCTTAAATCAATCTTTGAGCAATGGATTTTTAAGTATCGCCAGTCACTAATCAAAACTTGGGTGCAATTGCACCGCAGACTAAGTCATGTTTGGACACTGACCGACTGAGACAAAACTGAACTAGTATTGTAGTGAAGGTCCTAACTCTCAGAAAGAACAGGTACAAAATATACTTGAGTGGAGGAGGGTGGGTAATGAATGCAACCCAGGAACTCAAGAAGCTTTGACAGTTTCCTATCTAGATGGGAAATCTCAGAATAATGCAATTTTAGTTATAGTCAGTTGGATGGTTTGGGAGCTTGAGTAGTACTACAAGACTGAGGTGGGACAGAGAGATCTAGGTTTAAATCCCACTTAAAAATGTTCATGGGGTGGCCTTGGGATAGCTAGTGGCAGGCTTCAGACCTTGCACTAAGCTCAAATATGATTCATTTGATGTGTCTTAGTATGCTGTGTGAGATTAACCATTTTGGGTTGTCCAACAACCCATGGTTAAAATAAACCAAACCTTAGTATAATTAACAAGCCTAGTCCCTTTCTCTTTGCTTCACAGGGACATTTTGAGGACAAAATTGGAGGAGGAAAATATTGCTTTGAGTCCTGGAAGAAGGGACGGATATAAATCTAATGAACAATGAACAAATAAATAATTGCAGCCTTTCGGAGTCAGTAAATTGTATAGACTCCCAAAGATGAAAAATACCTTTTAATTAACTTTATTTCTGTTGTTTTAGTTTCTGCTGCTGATGACTGCAGTAGTACTAATAGTATTAAGTTTGTTTTCTGTGTTACTTATTTTAAAATGCTGTTTTAAATTGGGGTTATAAATTGTGGTTTTTAACATATTTTGTAAGATGTCCTGGGGAAACATATTTTAAAGAGTGGGATATAAATTTTAAGCAAGCAAACCAATTAATACCTCAGATTGTAAATGTCTTCAGTTGATATATGTAGCAGCTAAACTAGCGGGTTTCAGATGAAGACCTACAGTCCATTCACCCTTGATGTTCTGACTGGCAGGTCTATTTTGAAGGGGCTCTTAGCCTAGCCATGGGGAATTTGTATAGGGAAGGCAAGTTAGCTGTGATGGAGGAGATGCTGTGATGGAGGAGATGCTTACTGAAGGACTTTTCCATCAATATCTGCCATGGGGATACCCTATGGAGAGCAAAAAGGGGTTTGATAGACACCACAGACCCCATGATAGCTCTGTGTTTGTTTCTTTGTCTCTTCAAGATACTATCTCTCTCTTTCCAAATATGATTCCAGCCCTACCTGGGTCATCGGCTGCTACCTTCCTTGTAGCAGATGGTGACTGTGAGGTTATGTGTTCTTCTTCTCCTTTGAAGATGGAATCATTCTTGTTCTGAACTCCAAGCGTTGTACCCATGGGAAATGTACTCTCCAGAATGGTTGCCTGTCAAGGCATGAAAGGCAGAAAATTAAATCTGTAGGAGACCAAACTGTCACAGGCCAAGGGGCAAAGCCTGCTAACAAACCAGGGAAACATATGGAAGGAAATAATAAATCAAAGCAGAGAGGTGGGGCGGAAGGGGGAAATCTTCCAGGTTCTTAACATTTCCTCTTATTTTTTTCTTTGACACGTCTTGTTGAACATCTCTTCCAGCCATAGTTGCCCATCATTCTTAGAGCTGGAAAAGATACAGAAAAAGGCAAAGGGCAGATGTTTGAATGAATTGTAAAAGAAAACCCTCTTTTATTAAGTTGAATGAGAACTGGCAGGCAAAATACAGGGGAATGTCTTTGCCCAGCACTATGTAACCTTTGGTTTCTAGCTTTGTCATTTTTTGAGATATTCTGGCTTGTAAACCAACCAACCAACCAACCAACCAACCAACCAACCAACCAACCAACCAGCCAGCCAGCCAGCCAGCCAGCCAGCCAGCCAGCCAACCAACCAACCAACCAACCAACCAACCAACCAACCAACCCAAAGAGAAGGACTTAACATAGGATGCAAACTCTATTATTGTTTCCAAGCTGGCTGTTCCAAATTGACAACTTGTGAAGCTTTTGAAGAGTTCTTCTTTACACACAGGATCCAATTTCTGAGTACGCCTGCATTTAGGAGAGATGTGCCATATCTTGGGTTTGAACTCCTGCATTTCTAAGTGGGCAGTTTTAAACTCTTCTTCAACCCTAATGTGAGGAGCCCTCTGCATTGCAATGAACTCAATCTGAAGCAGTCTCTTCCAAACCCATGGGGATGATGTAGCTGGGGTGGGGTAGGTATGGCCGACAAATGATGACATGGGATAAATGCATTGTGTGATGATGTCGTCACAGATGTGACATCGTTTTGGGGTCATTTCAGTTTGTGGCCAATGCTGGTGCTCTGGGGTATGTAGCCAATTGTTAACAAGGGGATCTTCCTCACAGCAGATAGGTAGAAGGGAGAGAAAAACTTGACCCAGTCTGCAAAAATAAGGAAATTTAGCTAGAAACTAACTAGACTTAGATAGATTTGAATATCAGTGTCCCATATATGTTGCTTAAGGATATTTTGGGCATTTCTGGAGCTTTCTTTGAGGTTTTCCTACAAGACCCCTAAGGAGTGAAGCTTGCCAATAATGTTTTTCCAACCAGTTGACCTAAGTAACCTCTAGGAACCAGTGGGGCCAGAACCGTTGGGAAGGAAGTTAACTTTAACCAAAGGTTAAAAAGTTAGTACCTATTCCAGCATCCATGGAGACCAAGTCCATCTCTGAATGTACAGCAGCATTCTTAGTGTATTCCAAAACTACAAGGATAGCACTAATAGACTTAGACTGAGTAGCTTCAAGTATATTAAACTTCCCAAAAGTACAAAGTTGGACACTGCAGGAAAGCTGAGAAATGACCTTGGCTATGAAGACTTTGCAAGCTGCAGGGATAAAGTGAGTTCTCTCTGAATCAAAAAAAACCCCCAAACAATCTCAGGATAGCTGAAGAGCTATGCTGAGCAACACTTGCCAGATACAAGAAATGTGCTCTCCAGGACAGTAAGGTCTGGAACAGCACTCCAAGGTATTCATAAGTGCGTACCTGCATTCCCATTAATTTGCCAATTATGGATTTTATGATAGTTTCGTGCAAATACCAAGACTTTAGTTTTCTGGTAGTTTATTACTAGTTTTTCCTCTGAGTAGAAAGAGGCCAAAGTCCTCATTGTCCTTCTCATTCCAGCCTGAGAGATGGACATGATTACAATGTTGTCTCCATATAAAAGAGCTAGAACAACCCAACCTGCTGATACAGGAGGGAGATAAGTAGGGGCAGAAGGGGGCTGATTAAGTTAAAAAGTAGAGTGGCTAGAATACACCCCTGCCTTGCCCCTCTCTGAATAATAACAGCTACACTCCTCTCTACCACACTTTGTATCTGCTGAGTTTTCAGTGTCATAGAGAAGGGTTTCTACATGCTTGCAACACCCCAACTGGCATCCATCTGAACACCTTCGCATTGCCATCAAATCTGAAAGTGGCTGATCTGCCCTTATTGAAGTTCTGGGAAGGCATGTTGTGTGATTCCCCCCTCCCTTGGCTGACAATTTTCTATCTGATTGGCAGTGTCCCTAACTCATCAGTCGCCTTAGACTGCCCATTGTTATCAACAAGCTAAGGAGCTATCCAGCAGGGCAGAAGCATTGTTGTGACTGTGGAATCATCCACTGCGGGAACAGATAGGAAGCGAGCAGTTCTTTGTCTGGCCTTGTTGCTCCACCTATCCTGGAATATGGATCCAGCTTTAATGCAAAGTACACTTTGGGTTTTCCCTTCTTATTTCAAAGTAGAGCTAGATGTACAGCCCTTTTCTGGTGTGGGTTTTATTGGGGCCCATCATCAAGTTTGATTCTAGCATCCTGTGATGATTATAGAGGTTTTGGAGATATTTGATTGGCCAGGTGGACAGTTTCCAGATCATTCTCAATGTTCATCCATTCTTCTTGGTCTTGGACTCCTCTAAGGAAGTAATGCACATTTTGGAAATGAGCATGGGAATTTCCAGCCAAGCTAGGGAGTTTACATGTGCAAGACGTGCATTTTCCCAAGGAACTGCCATACCTCTCACTGCAGAATATAAATTATTTTTTATATTATTCCACCCTTTTCTATATACTGAAGGACATCAGAGTCATTTGGAAGGGGGAGTGTGAAATCTCAGCCATCTGCCACAATGTTCTCTGGGGCTGCCTCTACAGCTCTTGAGTTCAGTAGTTTGTGTCTGATTCTGAATATGTTAGAGATCTTCTGTTTGACAGGCTTAAAAAAAATAGATCTGGAGTACTTGGAATAGACCAAGATGAGTAACACTTTCAGAAGGTTCTTGTGTGTCGCACTTTTTAAAATCAGAATGTGGAGCAGCAGACACAGGCTAAATTTAAAACGATTCTCATGTCTGTATGTATCAGTTCAGGAATGCCATAGGAATGTTCCATAATAGTATCATGATCCTTTATGCAATGCGTGTACCCAAAATCACCAAACTTACTATTTAACATTGGTAAAAATAGGGAAGGGTGAGATTGGCATTCCACTTAATGTTTTATAATAATGTAACAACATTGGCAAACTCCCTCAAAACTGGGCAAAAAGAATGTGTGTGTGTGTGTGTTTAAAGCAAGCATTAGAAGGAAAAGAGTGGGGGTGATTGACAGATTCATCCATACCTAGACTAGGAGAAATCCATGCCACACATCTGTATCAGCTTGCAGGGTCAGACATGGCTTGAATTTGGATGGAAAACAACCAGGAAATCTTAGGACTGTTGGGCAAGAAAGTTAGATTGGTGTATCTTTGTAGTCACCGGGAATCAAAGGAGACTTTGTGTTTTCATGTTTAGCTTCCTTCTGTCAAATTCTGAGAGCTATAATTTACTCTGTCTGAAGAGTTTTCTGATGGAGACCCACCCTTCCCATTCCCCTTACAGTGGATTATAATGAAACAGCTTTGAGAAAGGAAGATTAAACCAATTTGGATCTCAGGTACTGATATGTCCCAAGACTTGATTAAAATAAGCAGATGGGATTTCTCCCTCCCAGTTATGTTCTTTGTTCAAATTAGTCTTTCTTCAAATTGTCTTTATCCTAACCATGAGAAGCCAAGATTAGATTCTTCATCCAATAGCTTAATTTTTGTTCTTAGGCCAGCTGGCCTACCACAGCCTTTCCAACATGACAATTTTCATCATCCCCAGCTGGTAAGATAACGTGGTCCAATAATTCAGGAGGATGTCAAGTTAGAGAAGGCAACGTAAGTGGTTATCAAAGCATTTGCGGGTATCTGTATAGTTTGGGCTGATCACAACAAGCACGAGGGAATCATTTGAAGATGCTGTCTGAATCTTTTATTCTGGTGAATAAAGAGAAGGAGAAAAAGAGACAGGAAAGGGAAGCTCTTTCAGTGCTGCATCACCAATACTGAAAGTGGGGATTCCCCAGAAAGGGGAATTTAAAGCATTTCCCTAGGTATCATCCCACTTCCCTCCTCATTCTAAAATTTGCTGGGTGTTGATGACAGAAGGGCTGGGCCTGAATCGGAATCTGAATTGATATCAAGTAGAAACCTAGTGTTTAACAGAGAACTTTGACACTCCATTAAGTTTGGGGGTATCTCTCCCTGATTCTGCTAATCGTATTGATAAGTTATATCAGTAGGGACCTGGCTAGGTTTAATAATGGCCAGGTACACCCTTTGCCTGGAGCTACAATGTGGTTGGTGTGGCTTAGTGTGTTGTGCAAACCCGGTGAAGTGTGATTTAGTCAATGGACTAAAGTTAAAGCAAGCCATGGCTTCAAATGGTGTGTGAACACAGCCACTGTCTTCTGTTGCATTACTGTTACTGTGGACAGCTTTTTATGATGGTGTGCATCAAAACTGGCATATAATTATAGGAAAATGTGTAAATGATTTAGTGCAAACAGAGTTTTTTGTTTGGTCACAATAATTGTGTAAGAAGGAAGGAGGGAAGGAAGGAAGGAAGGAAGGAAGGAAGGAAGGAAGGAAGGAAGGAAGGAAGGAAGGAAGGAAGGAAGGAAGGAGGGAGGGAGGGAGGGAAGGAGAAAGGGAAGGAGAAAGGGAAGGAGAGGGAGGGAGGGAGGAGAAAGTGAAGGAGAGGAAGGGAGGGTGGGAGGAAGGAAGGAAGGAAGGAAGGAAGGAAGGAAGGAAGGAAGGAAGGAAGGAAGGAAGGAAGGAAGGAAGGAAGGAAGGAAGGTTATTCTAAAATAAGGATATGTAATCTCTCAAAGGCAATGCGTATTATGTGTCAGGATAGTAGTGTGAAAAATTCTTAACTATCCAAGACTGGAAGTTAAGTGGATTTCTCATAATGGCTCCTGCTGCTTTTAATACCTAGAAACATATGGGGAGAATGAAAAAGGTCATGACTGTTATTCATGCTGTTTTTTTGGTCTCCTCTGGCTTGTCTCCCATCCCTCCTGTTTCTTTTAACAAATATAAATAAGAAGAAAAGCCTCTTGGATAGCATCTCTCAAGCTTATTCCCTTAGCTGCAGGCGTTTGATGAAGGGAAACTTTTTCCAATTCTGTCGTCACAAGGAATAGTGTTGCCAAGGAAACAGAGGTTTTTATGTACATCCGGCATGTAGCTACAACATGATGGAGATCAGAAAACTGGGGCCTTGATTCAGGGCACTGCTAATCTTCTTTTTTCATATTGTCCTTGAAGGCAACTGAATTGATCTGCAGCAAATGTAGGTGGCTTGTGAAGGATGCACATCTGGGCTTTTGGTCAGGAAGACTGGTGATAGGAAAGGTAGTCCAGATTAGTCTTGTAACCTGATATCCTTCCAGTTGCATGGACTTCAATTCCCAGAATTCTCAGCAGTACCAATAGAAGAGAATATGTGTAGCTCAGGGTTGAACTGTGGAGTCCACGGAGTTCTCCGAGCTTGGCTGTTTTCTGGCAAACGTTTCATTACCCATCTAGGTAACATCTTCAGTGCTGAAGATGTTACCTAGCCGGGAATGAAACATTTGCCAGAAAACAGCCAAGCTCAGAGAACCCTAAAGACTCCACATTCTCAGCAGTGGCCATGCTGGCTGGAGAATTCTGGGCATTGAAGCCCTTACATCTAAAAGATGCCCAATTTGGTAAAGTTTGACTCATATCTTTCATTCCATTTCCATCCCCAGATTTTCCCTCGGCATTTTCCAGTTTTTCAAATAGTTACTTTTCATTTGACTATTGTTTTAAAAAGTATAATCTAATCAGTAGTCTCTTTCTCTCTAGAAGCAAAATAGATATGGTAGCTCTTTTATACTAGAATCAGCAGGGCTATGTTTTGCTGGAAAGTGGCATGATTAAAGTTAAGCTATATATTCTCTTTTGAATTTGGAGGGGACTGAAAGATGATCATATATTATTTTCTCTTCCATTCTGGCTTCTTTTATCACTTCTTGCTTCTTAGGTAAATTATCCTTCTGCTCCTCAAAGGTTATCATTTTTCCCCAACTGACAGGATACCAAGATGAGGGTAAAAAAGGACTGTATTATTTAGAGCTGATATCAGATAGGATCAGACAATTAGTCACACTGAACATGGTGGCTGGATTTGTGCAACATGATAACCCTAAGCTAGGATTAACAAAGCATGATTGTTGCATTCACAAACAATACACCAAACCAATAAACTATATCATGATATACTTTAACGGCCTGCTTCATTCATCATGTGGAACCACAAACTACCCAACCTGATTCTAATGAGTTGTGCTAATTTAGCTATTGGTTCTGGTTGCACAGCATGCTTAACTAGGTTACTGAATTAACCCATTTTCAGGGTTTGCATTGCATGTTGCATTCTAAGCAAACCAGAAGGGTAGGTTTGCAGGTTACTAAGCCATTATCAAAACAACTAGCAACATTAAAACTAAGGATGCTTTGCACATGATGCCAATGCAGACCTCAGGTCTTGAACTGACTTGGTTAATTAGATTGTGGGAATGCTGCTGAAGGGTCCTTATAAAGCCAAATCTGAATGAGGGAAGTGCTGTTCTCCTTACTGTTATAGTAGGTGGTGGCCTGTGTAAATTAGCCCTGATTTCATTCGGTTGCAGATTCAAGACTCATGACATGGTCTGAGTTGATGTGTACTCGAAATTCAATTTTTGAGGGCTTATTGGTTGAATCAGAGCCACTTCAACATTTGGCTTGAAAAGAATCATCCATAGATTACAATAGGAAACTATCAGAACGCCTATGACTTTTTCATTTGTGTTAGAGGAGGATCTAAATAGCAGGGATAGTTCAGAAGACATTACCGCAACCAAGTTGTGGCTAGATAGCTTTAAGGCTCATGAGAACAATTTTTGAAAGATTCCCTCTCCTAGTCTTTGACTTTCTACTTGCTTTTCTGGAATGCAAGTCTTGGGATGACATTCAGGAAAAGGATCAATTATGGAGTAAAGTGAACTTTTGTTGCCTTTGATCTCTGGTCTTAGTTGTATGCCAGGGGAGTTGGCATAACTAGTTGGCGATCTTGGCCTTTCCTGGATGGGAATCCCTCATCACTGGCTTCAGTGAGGTGCTAGGTGGCCAGGGCATATTGGCAGAGTTTGGGCATTTCTGGGTATACTGTTTTTATTTATACGGTTAGTCTTTTGGCTTAGATCAAGTTAATAAGTTAGCGGAAGCAGCAGAGACAGGTTGGCACAGAGAGATATAATACCACAAAAATAGGCAGACCACAAAACAGTTGCTTGGCACAAAGAAAGTGACATTTATAGCCTCACCACCCATTATTCATAAAAGCGGTAACATTTGTTCCAATGCCTACAAGGGTTGGCCTAACATCTGTTGACTCATGGTCAAGAGACTTAACTCTCCCCAGTCATGCAGACTTTAAATGTAAGATTTGATCCAAAAGTCTGTCAGTCTTGAGTCCATCTTCACAGAACTGAGAGCTAAGTTGAACTATGAGTGTTGTTAGTAGGACCACATAGAAATATGTCATTCCATTAGCACAAGACAGAGTACGGTTAAAGTTGGGGAGGCTCCCTTCAGACGTTGATTGCTGAGAAAATGAAAAGAGTCCAAAACAAGGATAACCTCATCGTACCAAAAGAGCTCTGAAATGCAGAAGGTTTAATAAGAAGATCTGTCTTACTGATTGGATGCTCATGGGAGTGTTAGGGGGGCCAACATCCCATTCAGCATCCTCCATATATGGACTTGAATACTTGTAAGTGTATATTATCTTCAATAATTCCAGAAGTTGGAGAAAATCCTCCAACTCTGAGAAATCCTTTACAACTACCAGTTTCATTTTGCTGCATCAAAGTGAGTTTCTGCTTAGATTTGCAAATCTTCTTCTATAGGGTGATTTGACTGAAGCTTCACCAAGAACCCCTTTGAAATTTTGCACAGCTCTGTACCAGGACATAAGTATAATATATGGATGATATATTATAGCATTTAAAGGTTCAGGATAGGATAAAGGCTACCTACATTCAAACTTACATTCAGCCATGCAGTCCCTTAAGTAAAATTAGGACAATGATCATCTCTAAGCTTAGTCTACCTCACTGGAATGCTATGAAGATACTATCAAAGTATCTTCAAGGCTGGCCTAGATTTTTGGGAAGTGTGGGGCAAAATGAAATAATTAAATAAAAAGAGAAGATAGCCAGCAGAGCAAAGAACTTACTTAGCAAGGACACAGTGTAGAACAAATACTTGTCCATGCCTTTTAAGGTCAGGAAGGAAAAGAGAGAGAGGGAGAGGGAGGAAGGAAGGAAGGAAGGAAGGAAGGAAGGAAGGAAGGAAGGAAGGAAGGAAGGAAGGAAGGAAGGAAGGTAGGTTTTTTTTAATGATTGTAGCTAGATATGGGTATTTGTAACCTGAACACTGAACGATGGTGGGAAAGAAATACAAATTAGACTCAAACTGTCAGTATTTTGAAGAAATTGGTAATTCTGTGTTCTGATGGACTAGCAGATCCAGCATTTTTCACTGTGGACATTCTTGGAATAACTGACAATTCTGATTAATGCCCTATTATAACCAAGACAGGGAAAATAGAACAAATTTATATTGCTTTCTATCCTGGATAACATTACAGGCAAGGTTGCAAGGAGTAGATGAAATGTTCTGAAGGAAAGTGACTTTGAAGTAAGTGTTTTGTACCTAGAATACTCACTGGAAATAGAAATGCAAATCCATTTTTTAAAAGAAGCTTAATAAAAAGGTTTCTCTGACTTTTTGCAGCACTTTAAAGAAATTGTGGTAGTATCTTTTTTCTGTCTTCTTATTGAAAGGATTTGGGCCTGGTTGGGATGTAGACATGTGAAACAAGTTGTAATCCCTTTGAACTGGGCGGTTCATCAGTTTCTACACTCCTGACCCAACAGTGCTTTTTCTGCCAAAAGTTACAGAGAAAAGCTTTTCAGCGTGGATTGATCTCAGGATTCCATAAATCAGCCCAGAAAAGTTATTCTATTCTAGAAGAAATTGTTCCAATCATTTTGTTTGAAACGTGTTTCCAAGAGAGGCAAAGCTGTCTTGGAAAGCTGACACCCAGATGTGTTAACAGAGTTTTTTTTTATTGTGATAGGTATATTTAACTCAGGATGCCCCAAACTTTGAGAGATGGAGCACGCTTCTCCCCAGAAGGAGAATTGGAGGCTCAATTCTTTCTTAAAATGCTGTTTTTAGACAGAGGAGCAGAGCAATCCAAGTGCTTGGTTGGAACCTGAAACCTTGCTTGAAAGGGAATGGTGGGACGGAAAAGAATTTTCCTTTCCTTTCCTTTCCTTTCCTTTCCTTTCCTTTCCTTTCCTTTCCTTTCCTTTCCTTTCCTTTCCTTTCCTTTCCTTTCCTTTCCTTTCCTTTCCTTTCCTTTCCTCTCCTCTCCTCTCCTCTCCTCTCCTCTCCTCTCCTCTCCTCTCCTCTCCTCTCCTCCCCTCCCCTCCCCTCCCCTCCCCTTCCCTTCCCTTCCCTTTTTCTTCCCTTCCCTTTTTCTTCCAAGCAATGGGAGGAATTAGATCAAAAGCAGTTCCACAGAGTCCCCCAATATCATTAGAATCCACAGGACAAGCCATGTTGAAAATTCATGGGGGATTTCTTTAAAAAGAGATGCTGTGAGGAGTTTGCTATTCAAATAAGCTACAAGTTAAATAGCATTTTTGTTCCTGGTCATCATTTGTATATACACTGAATTCACATTTGTCATAGAATCCTACAGTTAGAAAAAGCCATTGTGGCGACTGACTCCAACTGGTTGCTAATTGATTCTGTTGTTCAACTAGCATGAGGCAGTTTTTTCAAAGACTAGACAACCCATGACCCATTGGGTCATAGTTTCAGAGATATTTCCTTACCAGATTCCTCAATGCCTTCTACAATGGCAGAACCTCTAATGTACTGCCTTCATTGGAAAAGTGCTTAAAAATTCAAGGACATATTCAGAGATGTATCTGCCTTGAAAATAGCCCATGTCATTCATATCGAACTGTATAGCACAGTCAAACATCAGGAGCTGACCACAGGAAATGTTTTACGACATTTTGTATTATGTCATAAAATGCTTTATGATAATTTTTATGTCATAAAATGTTCTATAAAATTTGCCAAATTTCAATTCCATGGGAGCCATGTGTCCCAGATTTTGGAAGCATTCTGTAAGTTCGCCCACTTGAGATACCTTGGTTCAAAAATTGTTGCCCTATGATACACCGTTTTCCCCAGTTAAAGTTTACAAAAAACAGAGAGTTTAAGTGGTATATAGAAAGATTCAGCTGGGATCTGCTTTATGTAACTTAATATTATTATTCCATGTCTGTGACATCAGAGAATGGGACATGATCTTCCCCCGTGCAATATCCTTTCAAATAATTGAAGAACGCTGTTAGCAGAGGCTGCATGATCATCTGTCAGAGATGCTATAGTGGATCCTGAATTGAACAGAGAGTTAGACTAAATTGAATTCTATGGTACCTCCCAATTCTATGATTCTAATCTTTTTTCCCCAAAGACACAAGGACTCTCCCACCCCCTTGACAATACGCTCCATCGCCCCAAATGTGCATTCAGTCTAATGAAGAAAGTTGCCAGATTAAACAAATCTTGATTGATTCATATTCTCAGTTTTATTTCATTAATCCCATGATCACTTGGTTGACGGATCGCTTGGCTGATTAATTTTGTATGGTGTAAAAACAATTGTTCTGAAGGAGAAAGCAAGTAATACACACACTCATTTGTCAAACATGGCTAGCCATAAGTTATGGCTGCCATTAACCTCCAAAAATTATAATACAATTAAAACAGGAGAGCTGAGTTCAACAATCACACCATACCTATCATTGTCTAACTTCTTTGTCAAAAGCAGATTTGGCGGGAGGTGGGTTAGATAATGAAGACCGTGGCAGGCAGTGTTATTGCAGAGGCATTCATGCTGTTTTTGAGAGAAAGAGGAAATATACCACTTTTCCTTTGGTGCCTGTCTCATCCCTTGCTTTATGATTGATAGTAGGTGGTTGGAATTCTCTTGTTTGTGTAATGGTTTCTTCTGAGCAGACAGGTATAAGAACCTGCTGGTAATCAATTAACCATGTGTAAAAATCACCCAAGACCTAATTCAAAGCCTCAGTTTGATTCAAAGTGTTGACTCAGTCTGAATTGTTGACCCAATTCCAGAAAAGATTTATGTGTGCATTCAGAAGGATGAGGCTAACCATTGTCTTAAACTGGAATGAAAGGCACAGCCAGGTTGGATGTATTGCCCTCAGCAGTCCTTTTTGGATGGTTTAATCAAATCAAATCAAACCTTTATTATGGCCTTTGGGCCAGAAAGCACAACAATAAAATACATAGACCTGTAATCATTAATAACACTTTTAAAAAATGCAATAGAATTACAGAAAATACATTATTATAGTAGCTGTAGTACAAATAGCAGTGGCAATCTCCAACATTTGTGCTAAACGTCAACCGTAGGTAGGACGGATACAACAAATGAGAGCACAGAATCGGGCAACCTGGAAAGACCAGGTCTGAGTCCTGGTCAGATAGAAGCAGTGACAGATAGATGTTGGGCTCTCTGCCAGGGTGGTTCTTTAAAATGGGATAAATATCTACCTTCCTTGACTCCCAAAGAGAGAGCAACAAAGGAGCATCTGGCTTAGGGATTCCCCAGATCCATCTCCACATGGGCAGAAGCACTGCTGAAAAGGGATGTTTTTATACTGGCCCACAAAACTGCAGAGGGCAGAGCATCCAACTTGGGCAAGGTGAAAGCCCAAAGATGATGGTTTATGCCCATTTGAGAAGAATCCATAAACTGTAGGGTTGGGTACTAGGCTTAAACTGGTTTGAAAATCAGTATCCCAGACACGTTGTTTAAGATGGTTTCTGGCATTTTCAAGCCCTAATAGGTAGAGAATTTCTGAAGAAAGTCCTAAGGACTGAAGTTGTTATTAGCTTTTGTTAGGCAGGTTGATTTAAAATGGTTTCTGAGAACCAGTGAAACCAAACCCACAGGAGATATTTTAAGGGTACTCCCATGCCTCTTCACTTATGTCCATGTGGTGATAGCTAAATAGAAACTCTAAGCCATATGTTGCTATTCTGCTTCCTGTATGAGGACTCTAGAACAGTGTTTCTCAACTTTGGCACATTTAAGATGGGTGGACTTCAATTCCCAGAATTCCCCAGCCACCCTTGCTTCTGGGAGTTGAAGTTTACCCATCTTAAACTAGCCAAGGTTGAGAAACACTGCTCTAGAGAGACCTTCATTTATCCAATCTTGAAGAAATCTCTGGACAGGGAGTGAAATTTCTACTTAGTGTTACTTCTTTTGGACAAGAACTCAGAAATATCCACTCAAGTCATCCAGTTTTGTGCTATCATCTGTACAATACGACGCATCATTAAGTTTGGATACTCTTTTATTCATCTCTTTTTATCATACTCTTTTTGTTTTATTATATATGCTCTTATTTATTTTTAGATCCTATTTTACTCATTGTCTATATATATATATAGACGTATGTAACAGTTCTACTATAAGTTATTTTACTGTATCTGGCCTTATGGCTGTAGTAAACTGATTTGATTTGATTTGATTGATGAAAGGCACAACCTTTCCAGTCACCAAGAATGTACAGGTCAATATTTATGTATAGCTGCCCAGAATCTGCTGACTGGGGTAGCATACACATTTTAGGAAGTAAGTAGGTAAAAAATTTGTTTCCATTTTCTGGGAGGCATCCAGGTTCCAGAATGTGTACAGCTGTTCCTGGAAGTTGGAGACCCAGATGCAAAGAGATGCTTCTTCCATTTAGTTTTATTGAACTAGCCACCATGGGGAACGCAGGCTGGGATGTGGGCTAGGATGGTTTGAATATTTCCTTTGACATGATTTTCTTGACAAGGTTCTCCCTTACCATAACCTTCAAGAACCACAGCAGCAAATAGCACACTTGGGAGCAGACAGGAGCAGGAATTTGGGAAAGAGGATCACTGTGGGCAGAAATCACCCATCTGCTCCATGGACATTTGGAATGGAGAAAGAGCTTTTCTGTTAGGAGCAACATTCCCTCGGGGACCAGGTCTTAGGGAATTGCATGGTGGGTAGGGCTGAAGCAAGGAATAAGGGGGCCCAGAACCAAAGATGTGCTGGCCAGGAGCATCCACAGGGGTGGGGGTAAAAAAAAAGGGGGGGGGTCAAGCTGGTAGCTATAACCATTTGATCAAAACCTTGCCTCTTCTTTTAATGTGTCATGCCTACGTGATACATCGTCTTGACTTTTTTACACTCCCTCTCCCTTCCCCAGCAGATGCTCTTGTTTCTTGCTTTCTCACCCTATTTTATTAGTAACATCCCTCGCTCTTTCTTTCTGACGACCTGGCATCTCCTAACCAAGACACTGCAAGAAATATAGCTCTTTCCTAAGGATTGAATTGATCCCTTACATATTGGTGCTTCCCAATAAGCCCAGAACAATATAGGTGCCCATTCCTGACTTACATGGGGTCCCGGTGTGGTTTCTACCCCATCCTTCCTTGCACCAATATATAATCAGCCTTTCCCTGCCATTGGCTCCGGATGATGTTTGACTAAAACATCCATGATCTTTGAGTTCAAATGTTGGGTTGTAAGTCGGATCAACCTTGGCCACACCCTCTGTCTCTGCCCTTAATCTGAGAATATGTTTCTTTCACAAAGAACCATGTATCCTATGGATGAAACTCCTGCCATGACTCTGGATGCACATTTAACAGCTTTTTTAAAAAAGGTGACATTGCTTACAATTTTCTCTCTTCTCCATTCTCTGGAAGAATGGTTTTTGGGGAACTGCATTAAGGAACACTTGTTTCAGCAAAGTTAATTTCAAATGTCAACCCTGGTTGGCTGGGGAGGACTAATTAGAAGGGAAGAGAAAAAGATAACAGTCAGATTTTAAAAACACACTCAAACAGAAATGCTGGGAATTGAATTTTAGATGCAGTGAACCTTGAAGGACATTCTGAGCTGGTCATTAGCTCTGGTTTCCTAATTTTGACTGCAAATGTTCATCAATACTGCAAATGGACTACAAATAACATGTCGAGGGCTTGTTAACACAATCAAGAGAGATATTTCAAGGATATCACGCCAAGATAATCCTGGCAAAGTCCCAGGTCTTTTTTTAGTACATTTTTAAGAATATATAACTTGCAAATATCTCCATAAACAGGACAGAAAGGAGATTTTAAAAATCCAGATGTGTGAGAAAGCAAAAACAACCAAGTGGTCTAACCAAGTTGAGATCTTTGCCTGCTTAGCTTTTGAAAGTCTAATTTTGAATTCCCCTTTTATTCCCAGTCATGTTTGGGCTGAACTGGGGTTGTCATCATTTTCTTCCCCTAGGGTGTCTCCGTTTTAACAGCTACATCATTTGAAATTCTGTTGGGTACAAGATCAGCTATATATAGTGAATTCGGCTGGTGCAAACGGATGAAGATGATGATGATTTTTTTTGCTAGTTTCCCTTTTCCCTCTTATTGAACGTTATTAAATATATTGAGAATGCCCCAGAGACTAGAAACTGAATTTCACAAGGAGAAAAAGAGGGAACCAAATAGCTTATGTCTTGGGAAAAGAGGACTGAAGGGGGATATGATGTGCTCATCAAATACCTGGAGGGGCGTCACAAAGGAGAAGGTCAAGATGGTCCCAGAATATAGGATATGAAATAAGGGCATTAGGTTACCAGAGGACAGATTCTGATTTAGGGTTAGGGGGAAAAAGTCCTCATAGCAGAAGAAAAATTGGAGGAACCATTTACCAAGGGAGCAGATGGATATATTGGAGAGGAGCCTTAGCAGCTCTCTGTTATGGATGCTGAAATTTGGATCTGGTGTCTGCTTCACCCTCATTCTGTGCCTCATATCTTAGGCTGGGAGTGGAAGTCCACACATCTTAAAGTTGCTCAGGTTGAGAAACACTGTTCTAGGAGAACCACTAAGGGAGTCATGTATGTGAGATGGGTGGCTATACAAATTGAATAAATGAATGAATGAATGAATGAATGAATGAATGAATGAATGAATGAATGAATGAATGAACCAACCTTCACAACAGGCCCAGATGCCCTTTGGAGGAATCTGACACCAGACACAACAGCAGTTTTCCTTTGTACCCAAGCTCAGCTTTATTTTTTTTTAAAAAAGAAAGAAGATACACAGTCACTTTGCGTGAGATAAGCGGCTATATAAATGTAATGTTAAATATATGTATATGTTACATGATAACCACAAGGACTGGATACAGGTACAAGTTCAAGAATGGAATCACCATCAGCCACCTCCTCTACATGGATGGCATCAAGCTGTATGCTAAGAGTGAACGAGACATTGACTCACTGATCCACCTGACACGGATCTACAGTGAAGACATTGGGATGTCATTCGGACTGGAGAAGAGTGGCAGGATGATAGTAAAGAGAGGGAAGGTAGTTAAGACTGATGGGGGCAACTACCAGTGGGCCACATAGCAGACATAGAGATCAGCTACAAATACCTGGGTATCCCACAGTCACATGGGAAGCACCATGAGGAGACAAGGAAGACAGCAACATCCAAGTACCACCAAAGGATAAGACGGGTCCTGAAGAGCCAGCTCAATGGGAAGATCCACGCCATCAACATGTACACCCAACCAGTCATCAGATACCCTGCCGGTATAGTGAGCTGGCCAAAGGAGGAAGATCCTCACCATGTCAGGAGGTTTCCACCCCAAGTCCAACACCCAGAGGTTGTACACCAGCCGCAAAGAGGGCAGGCAGGGTCTGACAAGTGTCAAACCCACTGCCCTGGATGAAACCTGAAGAAAGCCTGTGATGTGGTATTACTCTCATCATTTTCCTCTTTCTCTGTAATATGCATGCCAAATTATCCCCTTTTGCCCCACAACTCTCCCCCAGTAACGTCCCCTCTACTTGATGGTAGCATGAATTGGAAGTAGGTTGGTTCACTTACATCAATGAGTGGGGCTGATGGTATCCAGAAGTGAGGGAAGACATTTGTCTCAGAAGCCTCCTTTTTGTGGGTCTATGTTTCGTTCTTCTTCTTCTTTTTTTTAAGAGACACACGTAGGTGCTGGGCAGACCTACTTGTCATGTCATTAAGTCATTGTTGTAAGCAGCGGTTTTCCTTCTCAAGGCATGAGATCAAGATGTTATGAGCAATGTTCTTCTGCTAAACTCAAGGTAAAAAGGAGATGCCATTGAGAAATTCAATAAACATGCATCTTCTACTTGACCAGCTTCAGAAAGGATCAAATTCAATTCTCTTTGTCATTATAGCTCTAGGTTGCCTTTTAAATCTCAGTGGTTGCATATGTGTGTGTGTGTGTGTGTGTGTATGCCTGTAAATGACTATCAAAAGCATTTATTTCATCACTTCCCTCTCCAATCAGGCTCATACCTCTCCAGAGATGTCGCAGCAAGAATAAAGTAGACAGGAAAAAAAAGCAGTTGAAATTTATCATCATTTTTACTCAATATTGCCCACTTGTTTCATTGCAAACTCATATTCATCTCCACTAGCTTGTATTTCCCATTTGCAGGTGGGACATCTTTTCCTCTAGCCTGATTAATCTTCCCAACAGCTCTCTCCAGAGTTCTGATTAAAATGAATTGTTCCGTGGACACTGCCAGGAGTGAATTTCAGTGGTTCATTCAAGGTGATCAGCGGCAGGGTGAACACTAGCAGGACCTGATGCCCAGATAATGCTCATCCTTAGGCAGAAACACACACACACACAGAGTTTCTTCTATTCTGCCTAGCTTGAGAAAGCTTGACACATTTTCGGCAACTCCACTTGGAGACTATTGGGCCCCTCTTTGCAAACTGCCTGGTGCTGCTTTAAATATGCCAGACTTCTTCAAGTTTATCCCATACTGGAAGTGATCCTTTCTCCACCTTGTGATTTATTGATTAAAGGCCATCAAGTCACTGTTGACTCTTAGTGACCACATAGATTTTCTCCATGATGATCTGAACCTAACCTGGTCCTTCAGCTCTTCCAACGGCTCCCCCATCACCATTGTAACCAAGTCTATCCATATTGCTGCTGGTCATCGTCTTCTCCTTCCTTCCCCCTTTCCCAGAATTAGAGCCTTCTCCAGAGAGCTGGGTCTTCGCATAATGTGTCCGAAGTAGGATAATTTGAGCCTGGTCATTTGTGCCTCAAGTGAGAACTCTGGGTTGATTTATTTGATAATCCATTTGTTTGTTTTCTTGGCTGTCCACAGTATTCTCAGGAGTCTTATCCAACATCAACGTTCAAAGGTGTCAATACTCTCCCTATCCTGCTTCTTTAAAGTCAACTTTCACTTCCATAGAGTGTCACAGGGAATACCATGGCCTGCACTGTTCTGATCTTTGTATGTATAGACATCATGGCATTTGAACATCTTTCCAAGGCCTTCATGGCTGCTCTACCAAGTGCTAGTCTGCTATGTATTACTTGAATACTATTTTCTTTACTGTTGATGGTATATGCTTTAGAACATAAATATAATCTAAATTCACCCCATCTGGTCTTGGAAGTGTTCTGTGGACTAAAAAGGGGAAAATCCTTAATGCCAAACTGGAAATATGCCTTCCTCCCAAAATGGCTAGATAATAGAAGGGAACTCCTTCTGATCCTCTCACTGCTGCTCCAGATACACTGGGTTACCCTTATCTGACTGGAAAAAAACCTTTATTACTCAATGACAAGAGACATGTTAATATGACTTTAAATCTGACTTTGTAGTTACGTTCCTTTTTCCACTCAGCTCTGTAACATCATTTGAAGTTTTGTCCCTTTCTCAAGCCCCCTGTTCATCAAGGAGTTTGATCTTTGCAATATCTCCAATGAATTCATTGACGCACATCTCCTGGGTTGATGTGAAGCTTAGTTTCCATCTTCAGATCCATTGCAGTCAATAGGCCAGGCCAGAAAGAATGTGCACAAGAATTCAACTTTCTTTATGCTCCAAGAGAGTTTCAAGAAATAAAGTGGACAAACAAAATGTTAATTTTCATGCTAGTTCTTATGTGGTTTTATTTTTAAATGTAGGTTAATGAAGAAAAGCGATAGAATGAATTTATTAAAAAATGTCATGGAGATGTCTTTTCTTGTTATTATTTTAGCAAATGGAGCTAATTCTTTATGAGCATTGTGCTGAATAGAATAGTTACCATTTGAACTTAGTTCCTCTAAGTAGTTGATACAGAGAACAAATATGTTTACATTATGGAAAGTTGCATACTAAAAGAAGTGTGGGTGGGTTTTTGGCAGGTTTTTGATTTTTTTAATCTGCACAATGGTACAGAAATTTGATGCAGCAAACTGCATTGAAGCAGACCACATACAAATTAATTTGCTCATCACCTTTTCTGCTTGGTGTGCTTCCTCTTTTCTAATCCCAGTTCAGTTTCCAACTCCTTCACTGATTTATAGAGAGGATGCAGGCTATGGACAAGGTTTAGCTGGCTCTTCCAAAAATTCATTATTTATAAATGTATTCATTACATTAATATCCCTCTTTTTTCTCAGTCAGCTCAAGACAGCTTGCATAACACTTCCTTGAATTTACCCACCTCCCCCCAGTCCTGTAAAATCACTTGGGATGAGTGATAGTGCCCACACTCTCCCAGTGATTTTCTAAGGGAAAGACTAGACTTGAACCTGGATCTCTTAATCCTTGTCCAATGACTCTATTACTTCTAGAGACTTCCAATCTTCATAAATATAGATCTGTAAGCCATGAAGCAGAAGACCAGATCGCCTTAACATTAAAGATACGAATAAGAGAAGATGAGCAATGGCTACCTCTGTAATTCGCAAAATAAAGAACTGCTTTTGCTATTGTGAGCTGAACTGAAAATGGCTTTAGTTTGTCTCTTCCACACTGCAGGGCCTTGCTTTGCCTTCCCTAGGATCTCTTCAATTCTTTTGGCACCTGGAATCTGGGCTACTCTTCCTAGAGACATGCACGAGACTCTGCCATTTAAGATTTTAGCTAAAATTGGCTTTTAATATGGGATCTCTAGCCCCATTAACCCATGGAGGTAATTTTGCATTATCTTGGGGGTGGGAGGTGGGAGAAAACATAGAATGTAGTACACAGTTAGTCAGCCCTTCGAGGTAGGTGAGGTCAGGAAACAGATACCACAAGAACTAATGGAACTCAACTTTACTGTTAAAAAGTATAGTAACAGAATCTTGAAAGCCTGGCAGAGATTCTCTCTCTCTCCTCTCATACTAAAGAGAATCAAAGCTGGAGAATCTTGAGTTTCTTTCTCACCCCTTTCTCCCTTTCAAGGCTACACTGGTGTTTACATTGAATTCCTTCTTCAGGGACAACTCTGTAGTCCTCTACACCAGGGTTCCTCAACCTTGGCAATTTTAAGATGGGTGGACATCAACTCCCAGAACTGAGGAATTCTGGGAATTGAAGTCCACCCATCTTAAAGTTGCCAAGGTTGAGGAACCCTGCTCTACACAATTGGAATTGTTCATATACTCCTTGCGCTTTTCACATGTTTGTGAATGGATGTGTGTGGGTATATTTCTTTAATCGTAGGCAATGTGTAGTGAACTTCTGGTCTTTGACCATAAATAAAATAAAAGTAAAGTAAAAATAAGACCTATAAGATCTTACCACATTGGCTTTTATTTGGCATCTCCGAATTTAACCCTGGACACTTGGAAGATTGCTGAAATGTCCTGCTCATGTGCAAGAGGACGATTTTGGCTGCATCCGTGAGCAGGAGGTAACTCTGCCCTTCTGCATCTCAGTTACACCCACTATGTCTTTATGCCCTCTCTTTCCCAAATGTGGCGTGATTCCCAATGAGTAAAAGGTGTCTTACAGCCTCAGATCAAGAAGTTTGAATGAGACCATTTTCAGTACTATTTTAATAGTGCAGCTTCAGCTTTTTTGGAGCTAAGACATGATGGAAAGATGCTTTGACTGACACCTGTATGTTTAAGCCAGGGTGGATGAAGCAAGCAATTTCAGAAGAGATGGATTAAAAACTCTTTGAAAACACAATTTTATTTACCTGCAGAAGGGCAGGATGATTTTTAATTTATAATAATAATAATAATAATAATAATAATAATAATAATAATAATAATCTGCTATTGTTGTTATTTGACACCAGCCTATTTTCATTTACTAGTCCCACTGTGTATCTTCTCCTTTACAGTTTCAGGGAAGTCACTTGTCAAAAAATGGCAGAAACATCACATTTTCTCACACTGACAGGATGTACCTTTCGTGGAACATTTTTCTTGGCCTCTAAGAGCCCCATTTATAAAATCAGCATAATCCAATGGCAATTTTTTCCCCCTGAATTGTATCACTTCAGGCTGTGGAGGCAGTTTTGTACCAGGCTATTTCCTCCTCTAGCACATAAATCCTCTAGTCTGCAGATAACTAAGGAACCTATGGCTAAGCTAATCCCTTTTTTTCCCCTGAGCTGCTAGTTTTCTATATGCTTTATAGTAGCTTTATTAAGTATTACAGTTTACAGCAATAAAAATTAATAGAAACTAAAAAGAAAAAAAAGAAAAAATAGAAGTGCAGAAAAGAGAAAAAATAGAAAGGAAAATAGAAAAGAAAGAAAAAATAAGGATATAGTAAAGGGGGAAAAAAGGGAATATATAAAAAGTGGCTTCCCCCTTCATCACAGCAAATATAAACAATTTTAGTAACTTATCACCTTCTCTTAAAATACAGCAAATGATCTCTTCTTCCCATATCCCACATCTTTATCCTTAAAGCCTCACTGTTTCAGTCCTGATCAGCAAAAGTCCATTAAGGGTTACCACAGATAACAACATTTCTATTTTAACTTGGATCAAATAAATCAACTTCATATTCCATTTATTTATTTATTTGTTTGTTTGTTTACTTATTTATCAATTTGTCACTGCCCATCTCATTAAAAAATGACTCTGGGTGGTTCATAGAAAAGATAAGTGTCAATTAAAAACACAATTTAACAATTTATCCTAAATAAATACTAAGTATCTTCCAAGATAAATGATGGTAACTAAAAATTATTAGGCTTGGGGAATGTCATCAGGGCTCCAGCCACCCCCAGGGTTGGTTAAAACTCCTCTTGCCCCATGCAAGTTGGCAGAACCAGGTCTTCAGTTCTTTCCTGAAAGCCGGGAGGGAAGGGGTCCACCGCACTTATATTCCTTCCTTTTACTTCTAACAATCTAGGTCTTTAGTCCCTTCAAACAATGTCCTAGAACTTTTCATTTTTTTCTTTGTCCCTCCTCACACAATTTTTCAAAGCTTTAACAAACCTCTTTTATAAATCCGATATAGGAAAATTACCCAGGTCACTCTCTTGCTTTGTTATCTGTATATCCCTTTAAATTATTAAGACATCAGCCAGTTTCTTTCCTATGTCCAGTGTAGCATCTTTTTCCATGTCATAGCCTCTCATTTTTAAATCCACTTTCAGATCAGTCTCAATCATGTCAGGTGAAACTTGTTCCTCTTCCATAGCATATTTTGAACACAGTCTATTATAGAGGTAGATACTCTTAAAATTAACTTCAGGATCCATTATTCAAAAATATCCTTCAATATGTCCAGTGTTAAAATATTTTGCTTCATTCTGTATTAGTAAGTCAAGTCTGAGTGTTCTTCTCCTTTAATTGTAACCTTTAGCTTCTTCTAGTTCCCTCTAGTGTCCAATTTTTAAAGTTTTATTTTATTATATTTTTTTAAGAATTCAAAACAAAAGCATTTCCCCCTGGAAAATATACTTTATAATTAGTTCCAAAATCTTATTTCAAATTTATCTGGACTCTTGTAACTTTCTAAAAATCAAAGTTTTAATCCCAGTTTATTCTGGGAAAAAAATAAAGTCCTTAAACATGCATTTAAAACTTCTTTCACTAAGGATTGAAGGAAACTCACCTGGTGCTGTAAAACTTGTCAATCCGAAGGTTCCTAATAGCTGAAAAGCAGTTAACAAGCAATTTCCAAAAGTGATTAGAAAAGGAAGTATGCGAACCCAGTGTCCTTTTAAAGGTGCTGGCCACAGTCTGAGCACTAGTTTTCTATATGCAAGGAACATATTTCAGTGGGAGTCCAAACATGATATAACCTATGAACATCTCCCTCTCTCCTTTTCTCCTCTTTATCTTAACCTTTAGATAGATAGCATGACAATCTTGCTGGAGGAGGT
This sequence comes from Python bivittatus, assembly GCF_059951505.1. Lineage (NCBI taxonomy): Eukaryota > Metazoa > Chordata > Lepidosauria > Squamata > Pythonidae > Python > Python bivittatus. Next base: position 432,182 of record NW_028277055.1, on the reverse strand, counting down.
AAACATTAGACTGGGGAGCTAAGTCATAAGACCCTTAGTCAATTTTCTAATATGGGAATCCCAACACTGTAGGCACATTTAGCGTTACAAGCAGGTGTTTTTAAAATGGCTATTCTGGGAAAGTTTTGCCATTCACAAGCTGATCGTTGGGGGCGAAGTGGACAAACCAAAACACCCATTTCACAGAAGGTACAAAAAAAGTAATTTGCCCAAGAGCCAAAATATAAGGCAGGGGCGGGTCTAAGTTCCAAAAGCCTCTCTTGAACCCAATGCTTTGGTTACTGTTCGCCTCAACTTCAGTTATACAAAATGGAAACTAACAGAGCTCCTTAGAAACACAGCTGGCACCATTCAAGAGGGCTTTACAGCATCCCTGACGCTTAGTTCTTCTTCTTATTTAATCAGGAGAGGCTGGAAGTGTGGCTGACATTAAGAGAGGTGTCTAAGGCCACACTGGGGCCCACAAGTACCACACCAGGACAGAGAAGAGACTATTTGCAAGGATGTAGGTGGTGGGGTGGGCTGAGAAGCAGGAAGACAACATAGCTCATAACACAGAACTGAGTTAGGAGACTCAGTGCTCTCACATGGCTTAAGGATCTTAAGGATGTTGTCCCAGCATCCCTGCTTTTCATCTATAAAAGACCTTGCCTTGATGGCCAGATTAAGGGTGCCCTGAAGAATAGCTAAATAACCCTCAATGTTCTTGTCCAACCTTTCTCCTCCTCCTTCCCCATCAGTTTCATGGGCTTTCTTAATATTAGAGGGTGCAAACATGGAATTCCTTCCTGGTCTACCTGTGAAACTCTACATGAGTTTCTTCCTCTAAGAAAACATGTTATGCCTTTATATGTATGTTTATAGAACCTCCTTTTCAGGGGTACCATAAAGTAGGGGCACAAACAAAATGGCTTAGAATAAAAGAAGTTCTACCATGAAACCCTCTCAGTGCGTCCACAGGTTAAGATCACAAAGCAGCTGAAAGCCACTTAAAAACAACCATGGTATCAGTCACAAGTATTGGTGCAGCAGCAAAGTTAATGGAATGCTGGGCTGAACAGCTTTGGCTTTAGTTGGTGTGGAGAGTTCACAAGGTTAAACTTCACGTACAATTAAACCAGGAAGGAATTCCATGTTTGCACTCTCTAGTACTAAGAATGGGGTTTCTGTTTGATGGATCCCTGGCAATTTCAACCTTCTGGAGGAGCATCTGCTCTAACATCTAATCCCTGAGTGGTTGAAAAGATTTTGAAATATCTCTCTACTTTTCTTTTCTTGAGCAGATAATGGACTTTTGGACATTAGTATTTTCCTGGAAAATCTTGACATTCGTAGCAGCAATCTTACCCCACTTCTGTTTTTCCTTCTTCTCCTGCCACCTCTGTGTGGCCATACGGTTCCCTTGATTCCGTGCACATCTGTTTGCGTTCCCCTGCGCACTAATGCCATCAATGAAACTTGGTGTTGGTTATTCTCCTGCTGTGTAATTCATTTAGACCATGGTGGGCAGAAAAGGAGGGAATTTGTACAGTGGAATAAAGTGTTCTCAGGCAGGCTGTCTACATGAAGAAGAGAAAGGAGAAGGTGACTCAAGATAGCTTTGCCCATAGCTGGAACTCAGCATGACATCTGGGAAGTGACAGAAATGGTTTGTGATAATGTTAACTTCTCTAATGAGCATCAAGTAGAGAGTCTCTCTCTCTCCCGCTTGCCCTTTTTCTAAAGAAGGGGCTTTAAGAAAGAAATTGCTTTCATGTCAAAGCAAATCTACCCTAGCGATGGAATGAAAAAAGAGGATTGAACTCTTCCTTTTTTCATAACAGTGTGAATAAAGGAATGTTGCCAAATGCAGATTCTTTCCCTTTCAAAGACAAATCACATATGTCAAATGGAAGGGTGCCGTCTTTCATGGTGGGCAGGACGTTCCAGCTAGGAATGTAAAAGAAAGCCATTATCTATAAATCTGCATATAGGCATGTAATGATGTCACTCGGGCAAGTGAAGCAGTGATGAAGATAGTTATACTGATCACATTCTAGTCATCCGGGGATCCTAGTCCATTTCTATCCATTGTAAGAACTGAAAAGTACATTTGAAAATGCATCTATATTCTGATGGAATTACTTAAGTATAGGTGTGCTTTATTTTAAAGCACACACACACACACACATACACACATTACTAGCCATGTTGGTACGGTTGGGTTTAGTATTTGTTCATGTATATTCAGAAAAACTCAAGGCCAGAACTGGGATGTAATGGGGTTAGTATCTGTAAAGCCTCAGCAATATCTATCATTAGGTTGAATTTGATTTTGATAATTGGATCTTGGGTAGAGCCCTAGTGAGAACTTTTCTTTGTTGATGATCTTGGAAGTTGAGAAGAGAGAAGAGATTTTTGAAGGCTAGTAGCCTTGGGGGGGGGGGGGGGTGAGTAAAATAAAAGCTAGTGCTTGATGGACATGGTTTGCTCAGGAGACAATGTTGTTGTCAAGGATGCTGAAGTTTGCTGAACATGATTTTATTCATTGACATCTTATCACAAATGAGCAGTACACTATCTCCTGGACTGATAGACCCATAAATGGGTCCATAGCATAACAGTGAGGCAATGTAAACACCTCTGCCTATCCATCTCTAACATTTCATGGATCACATGGGGATAAAGGCCTTATTTAGATATCATACTTAGAAGCAACATGTAAGTAGGGCTGTCCCGAGCAGTCTGACCCCCATTACCATGAGGACAAGGAGCTCCTTCCCATCTCCACAGATAGTGCAAGTCTCTAGGAAGAGAAGCTTCACACGAGGTTTTTCACACGAAGTCCCACATTTTATGGAATATTGAGGGTATATCAGCATGCCCAGAAAATACTTGCATAGCATGATATAGGTAGATACTGAGGGAAGTGCCAATCTGTACATAATGCTGTTGGGAGTAGGGCAACTCATATAGACTCACTGTTGCTCATGAGATCCTTTCCTCCTAATACCTGAAGAAGATTCTAGAAGATTCTCCTCTGTGGAGATAAAGTTTCATCTAACTCAGTATGGCAGATACAGTAGTCATGGCCATGCGATATGGCTTCAGGGTGCCTCTACCATCTTTTCAACTGCCATTTCTCATTTTTAATCCAATTCCTTACAGATTTTATTTATTTATTTATTTATTTATCAAACTTATTCCCGCCCATCTCCCCCCAATGATCATTGTCTTCTGGTAGCTTCCCTCCCTTCTATAGCCATTCCTTTTCCAAAGGTGGGGTGGAGAAAAGCTAATAACTTCTAAATTGCCTTTCAGCTCTCTATTTCTAAGACATGATGGTAGACCCAAAAGCCCATCATCCCTGACTATTCTTCACATGATGGAATGACATGGAATAGAGACCAACACCTTAAAAAAAAGGCTAGAATTCTCCTGAAGAAGTCAGGTCTAGCTGTGACTGCTAAGGCTTTGTTGTAGCCATCAAACTCCAGATCTAGTGCCTTAGAAAGTCCCAGTGTGTAAATACCTCTGACCATCACATATAAGAAAAATTTCAAAGGGTTCTGGATACAAATACATACAATGATACAAAAAATCTTAAAGACTAATGTTGAGAAGAAGCCAGAACTTTTATTATTGAGACTTATGGATAACCAATAAGAAAAAGTCATGAAAGATGGATTTTACATACGGTAACCACAGCAAGACTATTAAATGCCCAACAATGGAGGAATACTGAAATTCTCACGATAGAGGAATGGGTTGTAAAGATGTTAGAATTTCAGGAATGGCAAAATGGACCTGTTTGGTCAGAGGTAAAACAATAAGTACCTTTGTAAAAGACTGGAAACCTTTTACGGACTTTTTGCTGAAAATAGAGAAAAGTGAAGTGATGATTTATGGATTTAATGACTGAAAAAAGACTAAATAAGTGGCTGAAGGAATTTTCGTAATATTGAAGAGGGAGGTTGGATAATAGGTTTGTTAATTTCTGTTGCAAAGAAGATTGGAAGTCACTTATTTTTCTGACTTTTGTTCTCTTAGTCTTCCTTCCTTCCTTCCTTCCTTCCTTCCTTCCTTCCTTCCTTCCTTCCTTCCTTCCTTCCTTCCTTCCTTCCTTCCTTCCAATTTATATATGCTGCCCATCTTTGTTTCTTATTCTTTCTCTTATTTTTTCTTTTAGATTTCTCTTTTATTGTTGAAAACAAAGTTTAATAAAAATTATTTAAAAAAAGAAAAAGAAAAATATCAAAGCATTTCTTGCTGTCCTCTATAATATTATCTGAGTAAAGAAAGACTTCACATTTTTGTATAACTTGAATATCAACTTCATTTGTGCAACCTATTGATGGGATCTTCATGGAGTCACCAAACCACAAACAAACAAAAGAAATAATAAGGTATCGATCAGCTTTGGTAAAACTGCTATTATCTCTTTCACCAAGACAATCTATAGATTTTTTCTTCAAACTAAAATTCTGGTTTTGTGTGACTCTGAGCTATGCTACCCTATAGATCACCTAGATTGTGGTGGTATGCTCTTTACCTCTTGAGGCCTCCTCATTAACCATCTTGCCCGATTACTACTACAGATATAATTGTGCAATCAGGATATATACAATCAATCAACATTAGTGATGGTTCTCCCTTGCCACTTATGGCTTAGAGATCTCATATTCACCTGGAACAATGTGACCTTCTAAGGAGGCAGTGGGAAGATAGCTCATAAACATACAGCTATTTCTACCTCTCTAGTCCCTGATATCATTATTTGCTAACACTGAAAATTGGATTTTTGCAATTTGTCTACCATTGTCATGCACTGTATATGAAACTGTTTTAATGAAACATTGTTCCCCATTCAGACATGGATGGTGCCTGTCACAAAGGCTTAATTGTGCCATGTTTCCCATTCACATTCTAGCATGCTGAAGATCTGAAGGGATGTGGTGGGTCATACATGCTGACAATTTTCAAACTTTTTTAGGACATGGAATCTCCTAGATTGAAAAGAAAACTCCCAGAATCTCGGTTTGAGAGGCAAAGCTCTAGTGATGGAAAACTGGAACAGGTTTTGAAAAACCTGATACACACAGTTAACTCAATAGCGCAACATCTGAGTTTGTGAAGTTAATCTGCCCCCCCCCCATCAATAATATTATTAATAGAAACATTTAAGAATTGTGTTCGGGTACTCATGAAATGAACTGGCAATAGTGAAACAGTTCAAATTCCTGCAAATGATTAAAAACAAAATGAAAATAGCTATGTATGCGATTTTTCCTAATAAACACTGTTTGGTTCACAAGTTTCCCTAACATATCCTGTTTTATTGCATTTATTTTTATACAAGTCTCAACAACATGTATTGCTTCAAATGCAGCCATCTCTAATATACTGTATGTTGTGCTGGATACAGCTTCACTAAGCTGTTTTTTCTTACCCAACTCATCACAATGCAAGTTTTTTGTATGCATATCTCTGAATATGTGGTTTCTTGTCTGTACATGTCTTTCTTTCTCTCCCTCTCACACACAAATTTGCATGAAAGCTTTAGTCAAGAAAAATAGACGTTCATGCCTTTTTGCCCTTCATGATCCACATTGGTGGTTCATTACATTTTCTTCTCAAAGAAATCCATGGGGTATCTCTATCAAAGTCAAAGCCAGACTGATTTGAGCAAGAGAGGAAGACTTGGAAGATCGGGCAAGATATGAATGTAAAAAAGTTGGTGCAAAGGACAGACAGGAAAGGGTGTTTCTAAAGGACTTAAAACTAGGGAGCAGACTGCACAGAAGTGGCATTTAAACGATATATTTTATGATACACACTATTTTTGCTAGCTGACACCCAGTTTAATTTCTTAATGAATAATGCCAGGACAGTGTAAAGCCAGAGAAAATAGGCCAATGAAAAAATGGGACCTTAGAGATCTTAATTATAGTTACAAGATTTGGCAAGGGAAACTAAGTTGGAAAGTATTTCCTTTTTCATCTGCAAAAACCCACATGATTGCCCTTCGGGGATTGTACTTTTCAATTGGGAATCAATAGACATGATTTAAATGAAAGGAGGGAGTATTTGAACCCATCCTCTCTTTCTTTCTCTTGATCTCTCTGACTTTCTCCTCTAATCCAGTGTCAATCTCAAGATTAAGAGTCTCAAGATCAAATTGTCCCAAGTGCAGCATGAAAACAAGTTCATTAGTTCATACGATACAGAAATCTTCACACACTGATGCAGAAGTCTCTAGTGAGCCAAAAAGGAAAACAACGAAGACTATCACACATGCCATTAAGTGTTATTTATTAAATAAATTTACAAAACAAACAAAAAAACAAAACCTTATGTATAAAGTTGTCATCCCCACTAGGTAGACCAGACCAGGAAATCAACTCCAGGCTAAAGCTACTTTTATTGAAAGTGGCTATAATAATGGAATCTTGCAAGTCAGATTGTGCTGGACCTCCTGCTCCTCCTGTGAATTAGGGAGATGAACGTCTGAGCCACTTCTAAATATTGTTCTGGACTTAATGCTTGAGCCCCTTTTGCCTAGGTAACGGTTCCTGCGTATCTCCATCAAGGTCATCTTCCTTACGCTCTACAGAAACAGAGCTCTTTTTTTTGCCAACTCACATTTGCTGCCTGGCTGTGATGATGCCCACACAGTGACAGTTGGGATCCTACTGACATTGGGCATGCGGCTAATGGCATTTGCATGGAGAGTGGTTTAGGACAGTAAAGTTGTTGGCTTTGTGGAAAAGACCTTGATGACCTATTGATATTCAGGCAGAATGCCTACCCTGAACTTCTACCAGAGTTGGGCCTGGAGCTCTCCCCTCGTTGGTCTTGTGGATTGGGCCACCTCCCCATCCCCCTTTGCAAGCTCTCCCCTCTGCCTGAGATAACCGAAGAGGGCAAGGGAGCAAGGTCGACACAGCCAAGCTTGGGACCTGTACCTCTCCACTTGCCTGTCCCATTGCCACCCCCACAGCTGGTAGCAGGAAGCTGTCAGCCTCATGGGGTATACCAGATAGGAACCACAACCAGATGAGCTAATTCAACTTTATTGTAAAGTTACACTGACCGAATCTTGCAAGTCTGAAAGCACAATTCTCCCACATCTCCTTTACAGCCCAAGAAACTAGGGAGGGTCCCTTCTAAGCCTCTTGCCCTGCCCATTATGCAGCTGCGGGCTATGCCGTCTCTTATCTGACTGGCAGTATCTCTCTACCCAGTCTCCCAAGGCCTTTCCCACATACCATTACAGAGGCTGGCCCATGGGGAACAGGAGGCCCTGGCTGCAATGGTGCCTCTGTGCAGGACTAGGGGTGCAGCCGATCCTTGGCCTGACTTGCTCAGGGTTACAGACATTTCTTCTCAGCTAAGATGGGTTCAATGGTGTTTTAGTTTTACCAAGACTGCGGTACTGCACAGTTGCTAAGTGCTTTTTATCATTTTGGATCATTGGCAAATGGGCACTTTCCTTTTTCCTCTGTCCCTGTTTCCATCAATTTATGCATCCATCTAGTTTTCTCGGGCATCCATACTGTATACCTGCTGAAAAGGACAGGGAGCAATGCTGCTTCTTTAGGAATGATCCTCACCTGTTGAGAGACATGTGCCCAGCAGGGCTGACTACTTCCTAAGTGTTGTTGTGGGCACCAGAAAATGACTCAGAGATAAGCCATGAGGTTGAGACTCCTGCTGTAGATAATGCAGAGAATATGGCAACTAGATTTCAGGGCTGAAGATGTTACTGCAGGGTGTACCTACATTTTTGGATATAGGTACACTTGGTTTTTATTTTTATTTCTTAAGGATTTTTAGTGAAGCAAAGAGCTAGAGGGGAGAAGCTCCTGCTAATGCCAGCTGAAGCAAAAACAGCCTATTTGCTACCCAGATCAGCAAGTGGGGATCTGAAATATTTATAATGATTAGATGGCAGCTTGTGCTGCACTTTTGAAATTAGGACAAACGTCCTATGAAATTGGAATAGGGAATGCAAACATCCCCATGGCTGCATATGGCTGATTGTTGTTGGATTAGACAACATGAGGTTTCCAGATGCAATTGAAGGTGCTGGTGGTCTCCTATGAATCGCTACATGGCACAGGGCCAGGTTATTGCAGGACTGTCTGTCCCCAGTTGTGTCTGTCTGTCCCACCAGGATCTGGAAGGGTCCCTTCTGTGAAACAGTGCCGTCTAGTGGGACCCTGCAAGCATGCCTCCACTATTACAGCACCTGCCCCGTGGAAGAGTCTCTCTCCAAGGTTCAGCCCTGGCCCTGCTAGCTTTCCAGAAAGACTTGACGACCTGACTCTTCTCTCCAGTTATTAGTTGAGCCTGGCATGTATAGGATTTTGGCTATGAGACTGTTTTTAGGGGCCTTAGTTACCTTGTAGCATTTTAAATGATATCCTGTGTTTTATGCATTTTGTATTGTAAGCTGTCTAGAGTCACAAGGTTGAGATAGGTGGCTAAATAAGTGCAGTAAATAAAACAAACAAACAAACAAATAAATAAACAACATTGCAAGATTCATTTTGACCTAGTGGCCCAAGGGATGGTTAAAAGATATGGCTATGTTTTAACTTACGGAAAAGTCAACTGAGAGGACATATGACAGCAGTCTTCAAATATTTGATGGGTTGTCACTTAGAAGAGGGACTAGAGTTAATCTCTACTGCCCCAGAGGACCTGACCAGAACTAATGAGTTAAAACTGCAAGAAAGGTGCTTCAGACTCAATATCAGGAGGAGTTTCTTGACTTGTATAAGATGTTAGCTGGAAGATATAGTGAGTTCTCTTCAAACTGAGGCTGAATGATTATCTGTAAAGATACTCTAATGGATTCTGCACTCAGCAGGAGGATGGCTAGGTGACTTCTATGTTTCTGTGATGATGAGCTTCACATACTGTACCTCCTGCCTTTGATGATAGCTGCATCCCTGACTCAATGTCATCAAATTACCTGTTCAATATTCACTAAACAGTTTACTGGATTCCAGTAGGGTTTATTAAACTCAGTTATTTCAAACAAAAGCTTTCCCAGAAGATCTTGCTGGTTTTCTGCAAGCTAGTCCCCAAATCCAAGAAAAGTCTTTGATTGCTTTGGGATCCATCTAGTTTCATTAGCCAATTAGTACTTCATCCATCAATAACAAGGAGGTTGTTGGTAAATTTCTCAGCACATATCACACTGAAAGAATTGGAAAATAAACTAATCCCTAAAAGGGGTTTGAATGAAAGATCACAGAAAACACAAGTGTTTAAGTGAAAAGGCACTGAGGGTCTTATTCCCTTTCTATTCAATATATTTTTAGGAAAGGTACATTAAATGTTACACTGATGCTGAAACCTTCTTTAACAAAACTAAGAACATTTGCAAGTTCATGCATCTCATTAAAGATTAAAAACAATGTATGAAGGGTATGAAGAAATGAAGTATATTATGAAAAGTTTTTTTAAAAAAAGTTCAACACACTTTTTCTTTCCCCTTCCCTTTTTCTTTTTAAAAGAAAGAATCATAGGCGTGGAATCCTTGGTGCTCTCTGAGCTGGGTGGTTTCCTTGCAGATGTTTCATTACCTAACTAGATAACATCATCAGTGCTAGTGAGTGTGGGGTTTGCTCCTTGTTTATATACTGTAGCTTGCCCTGCTAGTGTTGGTGGAGGTATAGTTTTCTCCTTGGTAGTTTGTTGATTAGGGTATTGTTTTCTGCTTGATTGTTTGGCTGGTGTTAATCCCCGCTTATCTGGGTCTTGGCTGCTGGAGAGGATGTCTTCTGGTCTTTTGGTTTCCTTCTTAGCTTTCTTATTGTCTCTTTTGAATGGTGTGTAAATGTGGTTTATCTCTATGTGTCTATTGATGGCTGATTTGCCAGAATGCCAAGCTTCCAGGAATTCCCTCACATTTTTGGATTTAGCTTGGGCTAAGATGCTGATAGTTTCCCAGTTGAAGCAATGGTTGAGTCTGTCCATGCATTGTGACATTAAGTTTTCGTCGTGTCTTCTGACTGCTAGTTGGATGACTGTTCATGGATGTGCTCTGCTAGTCTTCTGCCTGTCTGTCCTATATAGTGACCATTACAGTCCTTACGCTGTATGTTGTAGATGACTCCTTTTTTTTCTTCTTGGGCTGCTGGGCCTTTTGGTTTGGTTAAGATGTTTTGGAGGCCTTTAGTTGGTTTGTGTGCTGTGGTGGCATTGTGTGGTTGTAATAGTCTTTTGGTTGGTTCTGCAATGTTTCTGATGTATGGCAGTGTTATCCTTTTCATAGCTTGTGTTGGTTGTGCTGTAGTAGGTTGAGTGGTCAGGCACCTTTTGATAAAGTTGCGTGGGTATCCATTTTGTTGGAAGATGTTGTATAGGCAGTCTGTTTCCTCTTTCTGGTATTCTGGGTTGCTGCAGTGCATTTGTGCTTGTCTGAATAATGTTCTTACACAGCTCCTCTTGTGGGAGGCTGGGTTGTTACTTTGGTGACTGAGTACTTGGTTAGTGTGGGTTGTTTTTTGATAGACTTGCATTTCTCATTTGCTGTCATTTCCTCCACTGATAAGGATATCCATGAAGGGTAATATGTTGTTGTTTTCTTCTTCCCTTGTGAATTGTATTCCTACAAAGATGTTGACATGTGTCTTCTCTAGTTGTTCATTTTTTATTATGATGAAGGTGTTGTCTACATACCAGGTAAAGAGTCATCCATAGATCCAGAATTAGCGAAAGTTTCTATGGCAGCAGTCCTGCACAACACACCCAGCCTAACCAAATACACCAAGATCGAAATACCCAGAATCATGGACCTCATCAACCTCTGCCTCACTATCCCTACTTTCAGTTTGATGGACAAATATACCAACAAATCAGAGGAACACCCATGGGATCACCACCCTCAGGACTCATAGCAGAAACTGTAATGCAATGCCTAGAAACTATAGCACTCCCATGCATACAGCCAAAAGTATGGATCCAGTATGTAGACAACACCTTTACAATGATATATATCAGCGTGTTTTAACCCAGCCAATTGTGCCTTAGTAAAAAATTATAGTTAACAAACCATGATTAAACTTGACCTATTAACCAGGTCAGTTCAATACTGTGATTAAAAAATCTGAGCTGTATACAAATGCTTTCTTGAAATTCTCCACTCTCTTTGTGGATGGAATAATTTTGCCAAATTTCTTTTGAAGGGATGAATTACTTTGGGCATATGCTGAGAAAAAAAGAAATGTGAGAAATGCTAACTTTTCCATACGAGCAGGGATAGGACGCTGGATGTCTGCTATGATCTGGACTATAACCTTGACATTCCCCAGATGAAAGTAGGGTCCAAAACATCTGGAGAGTGCCAAGTTGTCCATCCCTGAGCTAAAATATTGGGGGAAAATATGGGAAAACCTGGTTTCACACTGCTACTCAGCCATGAAGCTCAATCAGGCATTCTTTCTTAGCTTTGGGCTTCTTGTGAGGATAAAAGGAAGAGAAAGCAACCCCTACATTCCTGGAAGAAGACTGCTAACTCATGCTGAAAGATGTTGTTCAGACTGGTTGCCAAATGAAGTTGCCAAATTTTCACAACTAGTCAAAGCAAAACCCTTTCCCCAGGAGAACCCCAGTGTCTGCTGTTTGGTAGGTGACATAAATTTGCCGTAATTTGGACGACCAAGCAAGGAATAGGTAAATCCGTTTCCAAACTGCTTAAAATGAGAAGCAGGCTTTTGGCAGGCAGTTCTCCTTGGAAGCTTTTCAACAAATCATTTGCAACAAGGGTTCTAAAAGACAACATGATCACAAAGCCTGCTCCGGTTAAAAACAGTTGTCAAACATGCTCCCTGCGGAACAGCCAGCCTATGTTTCATCCATCTCCCTTCCGATGGATTTCCTTGGAGTTCATTTCACGGGAGAGAGGGAGGAAGAGATGCTGGTGATAAGCAATTAAGTCCCTAATCAATAATGTTCACAGTGCCAACTCCTTTGGGAGACTTAATTGGCAACACTGAGTCATTTGAGAAGAGAAGCCCAGACATGGAAATCGGAGGCAAGAGGAATCTTTTTGCTTCACTTTGCAACAAGCCAACTGCAAAGTCCATATAGGCCAATTCTATCTGACTGCAGAATTGCCAGCAAAGGAGAACATCCAATTGAGCTTTCTTCAGCTGGGGATTTTTCAATTCATCTCTGATTCACCTTGAGGGTATATCGTCTCTTCTAACCATCCAGGTCATTTATATTTCAATGGGTCAGCTGGAATTCATCTAACATGAAATGAGAAGCGAACGTACACACAGATTCAAAACCTTTTTGCCATTTAAATCATCCCATTTCTTATTTTAAAATGTGATTATTGGAGGTCAGAAGTCAGGGCAAGGAGGAGAATCCCATGAGCCTGACTTAAAAATGAACTCACTAAGCAGTAAAGCTCTGCAAGATTTCCTTTTCAGCTCTGAAATGGTGTTAGCCTTCCCTTCCTTCACTTTTACTCTCCCAAAAACTAGGAAGAGCCCCTTCTGAGATGCTTTTGCCACCCCTCCTCCTTTGGACTCAAATTTTGTTTCTCAGAGCACTGTCTAGGCTGTGGCTCTTCTCCTGTCTCCCAAGATCATTCCCACAGACTATTACAAATTGTGAATTGATAACCAACAGTTTAGGAAATGCATAGTTAGGTCCCATTAAGTTGAACTTGTCTGGTGATTGTATGGGCAAATGGGCTCCATCTTGACCAGAAGGAGTCTGGGAGCACCTTTTCTAGTCAACAAATTTTATTAAAAGGCATAAGGTTTTGTGAGCTAGTTGGAAAATGTGCTCTCCGACTCCTGATTTTTTGCTAGCATAGACAAACATGACTTTCCTCCTACAATGTCCATCTTGACCTGTCTTTGAAAATAGCTCATAGCTGTTCCAAGGATAGCCTGATAGCTTCTTTGATGCTGTCCATCCACTTAAGCCATTCCTTGACTTCGTTCCCCAACCCTGTGTTCATGATTTTCCACTCCCTTTCCCTCTCAGTACAATTGAGCTACCATGGGATAAGATCATATGGTGGACTCACCACTCTGCCAGCTATAGTTTTCCTTAAATCATCTCAAAATAATTCATTTTGTCTCCTTAAACCCCAGAAATCTTTGGCTTTTGAGATACACACTCTCTCTCCTACTTACAATGACTCATTTTGGAAGGAAACATCTTATATTTGAAATAATGATGGCAAAAATGTCCTTCTAAAATTTTCCACAAATTTTGTTGGGTAGAGAAAAGAAATGAGATAGAGGGGTAATTCCATCAGAACTACAAAATGTGCTTTGTGATGTCACAATGCAAGAACTGCCTCTTACATTCACATGTGCAATCTTGTGAGGCACAGATAGAAGGTGGGGAACTTGCATTACTATGTCTCGGTGCAGGTTTCAACATATGCCCTCCTTCTTCCCCCCACACATGCCCATAACTTCCTTGTAGCATCTCCACTATAAAAGTCCCATGGATGTATTCCCTTGGGATATAATAAAACCATGGGAATCTAGGAGAATTGCAGACCACTAGAAAGACAAAAGACAAAACTTTCATACATGCACACGAAGAGCCCTCGGCTACCTCATCACTTAAATAAGGGCAGGAACCCCATCCTTCACCTATGAGAATTTCTCCAAAACTTTCTGCTCCTTTGACAGAAATTCTGAAAGCAATTTCTCTTTCATCAACTTGAATGGCAACTGGTAGGGGGGAAAAAACCACTCAAGATAATGATTCTACACTAGACTTCAAACAAGCAGAAAAGGTGACAGGTTTTGAGTTTGTTTTCTGGAATCTGACAGTTGTCATCTCCTCCAAAGGGATCCTAGAACAACTCCTTGGGAGAGGATACCCCCTCCAGTGGGCAACCTCCAGATGAGTTAAAGGATGGGAGGGGTACTTCCAGACTTGCAAGATTCTGTTAATGTAATCTTATAATATAGAGCTGGTATTCATTGCCATGTTTCTTGTCTGGACTACCTCAAAGAGCTAACGTCAATCTTGCAAGTCCAAAAGAATGCCCCCCATCCCTTTCTTTTACTCTTCCCAAAACTAGGAAGTGTCCCTTCTGAGATGCTTTCTCCATCCCTCCTCCTTCGGACTCAATTTTCATTTATCAGAACATTGTCTAGTCTGTGGTTCTTCCTTCTGTCTCCCAAGGTCATTTCCACATATCATTATGGATTCCTTAACAACAGAGCTGTTGGGAGAGGGAAATGATATAACCCAATTATTACTGGGTCTTTACAAGGACTCATATTAACACACTTTCATCTGTTATTACTGGACAGATAGGTTACAATGCCTACAATACCCATGCTCCTTGGCATGGAGGACACCAAAATAATTACTCATGTTCTACTTAGCATTGTCAATTTTATTCAGATTGATGGCACAAGCTAATTTTTCCTTCTTTAACAATGACTCCAGACCAGACAGATTTTTTTTATGCAGTTTTTATTTTAGTCAGCCAGAACTATTTATATTTTATTTTGTGTTTTTGAGTCAGTCATGACTCCTGGTAACTAGATGGACAAGTCCCTGCAGTTTTCTTGGGATGATTTCAAAAGTGGTTTGCTATTGCTGCCTTCCTGGGGCTGAGAGACAGCGACTGGCCCAAAGTCATTCAGGTGGTCTCCATGCCTAAGGCAGGAGTAAGACTCATGGTCTCCCAGTTTGTAGCCTGGTGTTTTTAATCACTCTACCAAACATTGCATAATCTGTTAATGTCAACACATTTTGCTATTTAGCTTTTAGAAAGCAGCAGATAACCTCATCACTGTGATGGAATGGAATTATGAAGGCCAGGCTCAGGGAGAAAAACATTTTCTTAGCTTGCCGGAGGAGTGTGGGGGATACAAGAGGATGAGACTGGCACCTCCCAGAGGAATTCACACTGTTGTGGCTGGGAACTGGGGTTTTAGTCTGGGAAGATTGATGTCAGGCCTAGCCCAAGGAACTCCAAGAGACAATGCCAATTCAGTTCAGCTATGTTTATTAGCTACAACCTCTAGCAAGAATCTTTCCAGACTAAAATCCCAGCTCCCAAGCCAGCCAGTCACAACATTGTGAATTCCTCTGGGAGGTGCTAGTCTCATCCTCTTGTATCTCCCACACTCCTCCGGCAAGCTAAGAAAATGTTTTTCTCCCTGAGCCTGGCCTTCATAATTCCATTCCATCACATCACTTATTTTAATTACCTTATAGCTTAATTTTTAGGTACATGGGTTTACAGGTATTCTGATCTTTTGTTTGTCTGTTGGTTGGCTTTCAAGGGTAGTGGCCTCAGACCATAATAACATTTGACTTCAATTTTATAATCCCAGGAACCCTTTGGTAGGAAAATATTGACCACTAAGTTGGAAAATTCTGCACAAAATTGATAGTAACAAACATTTAGGTTAATGAGAGAGAAAGCAAAAGAAATTGGACTGCCACAAGCCTGAAACGTGACCTCAAAGTCTGTTTTTAGGTGGTATCTAGATAAGGATGAAAGGAGTACAACTGTCAAATGGAGAACCCAACTTTTGGCTTCTCAGTGGTTGTGACTTCAAGAAGGATATAATCCAAAATTGTTTCCTACATCATCATCTTCATCATCATCATCATCATCATCATCATCATCATCATCATCATCATCAATCATCTTGCCAAACTGTCACTTCTTTTCAATCTTGTATTTGGAGACAAGGGAGTATTTGTTAGCTCCAAAGTGAGTTCCTCTTTAAGTCTATTCCGAAGTGCTGCTCCACTGGACATGTCACTGTGGATTCTACCTGGGAGATGAATTGGTAGAAATCTGAATCAGATTAAGCAGTGAGGGATGAGAGTGAAGATATTTTAATATATTGTGTTGCCATGGGGGAGATGGGCTTATGGGGTCTATTGAGACAGACTGTCATAAATGCCTCCTGGGTAAACATGTTTGCTACCACAGCACGGTTTTCCCAGCACGACACATTTCCACAGCACCAAGACGTCGCAGGACATCTCCAATGTCTCTAATTCCAGCTGGTAAAGGAAATCCAAACAGCTGGGTTGCACAAAGCCTGCATTTGTTCTCCCGTTATGAAAGGAACAAAATGGAGGGTGGGAACTGGGTGGGCAGAGAAAATAAGATCTGCTTGGAAATCAACCCATTTGCTTTATGTGTATATGGGCAGAAATGAGGAAAGAGGGTTTTTTTGCTGGTAAGGAGGGCGAAACTGTTTTGTGTCTTGCCCTGATTCAGGATGAAACTGGGACTGCTGAAGCCTTCTTCAAATGAAGATGGTGGGTGTACTGGAAGTGAACACAAATCATCTTTTGTAACTCCCCCATAAATTAGTAGGTCTGGATTATTTTTATAAATCACTTCAGGAGAAAAGAAATGATTCAACACTAAGTACAAGAATGCTACACCCAGAGGGAAAAAAAAATACCACAGGATTTCTCTTCTATTAGAAGGAAATGTTGGAAAAAATGCAGGAGGGTTTCTCTGGTGTAGTGGTGAAGGCACCAGTCTAGAAACCAGGAGACCCTAAGTTCTAGTCCTGCCTTAGGCACAAAGTCAATTGGGTGAGCTTGGGCCAGTCCCCCTCTCTCAGCCCTAGGAAGGAGGCAATGGCAAAGCACTTCCAAAATCTTGGCAAGAAAACTGCAGGGACTTGTCCAGGCAGTCACCAGGAGTCAAGATTGACTTGAAGGCAACGAGAGCCAGTTTGGTGTAGTGGTGATGGTGCTGGACCAGAAGCCAGGAGACCATGAGTTCTAGTCCCCCCCTTAGGCAGAAAGCTAGCTGGGTGACCTTGGGCCAGTCACTCTATTTGTTTTTTCCGGCTCTAGGAAGGAGGCAATGGCAAACCACTTCCAAAATCTTGCCAAGAAAACTGCAGGGACTTCTCCAGGCAATCGCTAGGAGTCAAAAACTGTCTCAAAAAAAAATAAAAATCCAAGCAAACAAACAAAAATGCTTTCAACTGTCTTGGAAGCTACTTCCTAGAAACAGGGCTGGGCTGAAGCAACTTGACAAGGGTGCAGCTATTTGGATCCCAAAGCACATTTCCAGTGCTGGAACCGAAGCACTTTTCATATCCAAATAGCTATACATCCCAGCAACAGATGGGAGGGAAAAATTGTGCCCAGGATTCTGGGCTGGAAATGCAACGTTGCTGAGACAAGTTTGAAATTCCATTACTTTTTCCAAGATAATGACAGAAAGGGGTGGCTTGGTGAGAAATTAAAACAAAATTGTGTTTGAGAATGTTTATGGAAAGCATTTCCACGTATCTGCGCATCTGTTTTCCAGATTATGTGAGTTGGCTGAACCTTAGTGAGAAGCAGTGTTAAACCACATTCTGAAGAGTTAATTGTCTTTACCTGAAAGAGAGAGAGGGCATTTGTGTAATTAGACCAGAACTTGTGATTTGAGAAATATATATATATATATATATATGTATATGTGTGTGTATATATATATATATATATATATATATATATTTATATGTATATGTGTGTGTATATATATATTTATATGTATATGTGTGTGTGTGTGTGTATATATATATATATATATATATATATGTATATGTGTATGTGTGTGTGTGTGTGTGTATGTGTGTGTATGTATGTATATACATATACATATACATATACATATACACATAGACATACACATATACATATATATATATATATATATATATATATATATATATATATAATCTTCTCTACATGGCCTTAGTGGTCATGGATAGACAGCAGAATAATCAGGGACACTGATCTCGGTGGAAGGGAGAGTCATGCCACTGGCAAGATTGACAAGTGCCAAATCTACATGAGTTCATGGGTCCATGCCATGCTGCCATATCTGCCTTTACATTAAAAAAAGGCTACCAGAACACAACGTAGGGCTATCAGACTTAATGTATAATAGTGATCAATAGATGGCAGCAAAGAGGTGTAGGGAATCTCTTCTTTGCTGTCATCTAATGGTGGCCTAGAGTTTATCAGTCAAGACTGTTTAGCCTTAGCATAAGTCGATTAAACAAATGGAATCGAAGATGCGGTGAGGTGAATGGGGTGGGATATAGCACACATGTAAGAGAGGGCTTATGTTACAAGTTTCCTTTAGTCTTGAGGACAGTTGCTGCAAGCAAAACTGAGCACAGTTTCTTGGTGGAAAGGCAGGGTATAAATCTAGTGGTGAACAAGGATAAACTCTTCAGGGAAATCAATAAAGAAATATATACAATCTTTCTGAACCCATATTCTCAAAGGGATGGCTGATTCTGCTAAATGGGATGCCAAAGAGCAGAAATCAACCTTTCCAGCAAAACGTTGTGCTTCAGCACAAACACCCACTAAAGGAAGAGGTCAAATGACTGCAAAAAGGCTCCAGCCAAGCAAATGAATGAACAGTAATGAACACTCTCAGATTCCCGATCAATTATACTGCAACCATTTAAATACTGGCCTATTCAGGCATGCCTTTCCCCTTCATCCCAGCCATGCAGAGGCTGCTGGGCAATTCTCTGGCATGGCTAACAAACCCAACTGTGAATTGCTTTTCAGATGAAATACAGTTCTGGCAGCGTTGAGGTCTGAAATGCATTCACTTTGAGTAACTTCAAGGGAGAGGAAGGCAAATGAGCAACTTAACCACCTTCTCTGGAGAGTTAATTGAAGTTGTAAATCAAATCACAGTAATGAGGTTGGAAGAGGGCATCATCTGGTGAATAGGAAATGGAGAGAGCAACAGGGATGAGGTCTATGGCAAGGGCCACCCAAGAGATGGCACAGAACCAGGGTCCTGGAGGCAGGATTCTAGAGGACTGGACAATTTTGGAAATGATGAAAGCAGACTGGGGTACCCAAACCTCTTGGCCAGTCTTATCTCACCAGAACTTTTGGTCTGGCCTGCTGACCTTCATTTCTCAGTCCTGCCCATCTTTCACAGCTCCGTTTCATCTCCACTCTTCTAAGCACCTGGTTTATTGGTGTGGTAAAGAGGACAGCACTGCACCTTTGACTGAGGGAAGAGGAGGGGAGAGGGGCCCCACTGCTTTGTATAACTTTGAGTTTCTTCACTATTTGCTCCAATGAGGACATCTGAAATGTTGTGAAATTGCTCTGGATGCTCTGGGGGGCTTTCTTGTTCCACAAAATGGCTGCCTTTATGTGGGAGGTCAGTTGTGAATCATAAATCATTTGATGATTCAGAAAACCAGGTGGGTACCCAGTGAAGTATTTATGGGTATATGCACGCCCATGGGATCTGGCTGGGGATATCAGGCATAGCTCCTTTGTGATGCCCAGAGAAACCCTCGGAAGGCCAAATTTGCCTTTGCTTGGTTTCCGTACCCTCCTTCTCCTTTAGAGGAGACAGAGCTATCAGTCTGATCGGAGATAGCTCTTCATACATTTTATGAGTGTCTGTCCAATCAGCAGGGAAGAAAAGCTCCTTCACCGCCATTTTATGACCTTCCGACTGGCTACTGTTGCAAGGACCTTTGCTCTTCTGTAGCAAGTCCCCATATTTTCTTCTTTCCATTTTCCCTTCCTTTGCCTGATTGCAATGCCCTTTCTCTTAAGTGGTAAATTATACACCCTGTTGGACACTTTTCTTTCCCTTAGGACAAAAAGTCTTCATCCTCTGCTTTGCTGAACTCCAACCAGACTTAAACAATTTGAAAAGGGAAAGGATTATTTATTGCTAAGCCTATTGTTAGATCTGCCTTGATTTATTTTAACTCTTGCCATAAAGCTTCAGAACGAGAGTTTGCTTTCTCCAGCTCTCATGCTGTGGTTCTACTGGAAGAAACAATCACAGCTCCAGTTATTGGTGCTGTGAGACTGCAGCTGCCAATTACACTGAATTATACATTTCAGTTAGGGAATATAAAATAATTAGTTTCATAAGGTCAGGGGAAAAAATGCCTCATTCTGCATGAACAATCCATTATAAAAGTGCTCACTAAGTTTGCGCGGTTTGCAGTAAAATGGATCTATGTACAGTTTGGAGGACTGCATGAAAAGATTAGTTCATTGTCTTCAAGAATACCACAATATTGGGAGATTTGAGGGGGGACTGTTGTTTCAACTAGGTGAGACTTGCAGCAAGGGACCTCGGCAAGATCAAGGTTTTCAGGTGGTTATATCAGAATGCACTTTCCCTCCCCCAATTCATAAATGGATAAGTGGGGTCATTTCATTTATTTGCTTATTTGTTTGGCAGTAAACAGTCTACCTACAGAGATGTTGGGTTCTCCATGTACTTAACTCACAATATTTCCAGATCCCTGATGGATTAGTTTGTGAAACCATAGCTGTATAAAAAATGATAAGTGAATGGTCAGAAGTTTTCTCCATCAGAAATCAAAAGATGTAGCCCATAATTACCATTGTTTGAGACTGATTACGTTGCAAAGTTGACCGAAAAAGATCTACCAAAGAGGTCCTTCAACTGAATTCACTCATGACGAGTGAAGGGTTACTTAACCATGAATAAATCACAATTTGCTTGGGCTGCACAAGGTAGGAGGCCATAAGCCATGGTTTATATGCCACAATGTCTGGCTTCATACAGTGCAAACATCATCTGATTGTTGTACAAGGTTTGAATCCAAACTACTCAATCAAGCCAACCAAACCAAGATTTTTTTCTCGGTTTCACAAAACCAGTGCTCTTTTTAAATGCAGCTTTTTAAGGATTTGTTTTTATTGCCTGTTTATTTCCCTTTGCAAATGTTGAGGCAACTTGATGGATAAAAAGCCATCTTGTTGTTTCCCAGCTGTTTCTGCATTAGCTTTTTGTCCTCCTATAAAACTTAAATGTTGTTCTCATTTTATTAGAAAATGAGGAAAACTTTAAGATTTTGTTTCTCCCCTGAGAATTTGCTTGGGGGTTTTGTCATTCAACCTTCCCTATGTGAATCAACTGAACTCTTTGCTTTGATAAACTTTTCATTTTCTAATCAGAGTCTTTTCTCCCCAAGAAAAATGGGAAACTAACTGAAATACATAAAGAAGACAGATGGGAATCTTAGTAATGTCATTTTGGCCACACAGGAGAAGGTAATAAAATAAGTACAATGAGAGTGAGATTTTTATTATGACAATTATAATTCTAGAAACAATTGAATGTAGATGCTAAGCTGATGTAATTTTCTATACCTTCACAAAACTGATTCAAACTGGTTAATAAAAAATCTCTGTCATTTTACTTTCCCCTTACTCTTGCCTCTCAAGGTCTGCATCTAAAAAGTAAAGGTAGAAACACATAAGGAAAATTGGAAGTGGGTGGGTGGCTGGAGAGGCTGGTGATCAGCCAGGAGGCAGAGAGGAGATGAAACTGTTCTTCATATTTCATTTAAAAAAACTGAACCAGCAAAGATTTGCTTTTTACAGAGCAACACTGCACAGTTTTGTTTTTAAAAGTTGGCTGAGATGAGAAACTACTCATGATTTTGAGTGAGAGTTTTACCCATTGGACTTTTAATTTATCTTGCTTTTTTTTCTAAATTCCTGCTATGTCAATGAAGTTACTGAATTGCCCTTGAGAACTCAAGAACACATCCAGGGGTGGCAAGAATCCTTTCATGTTATCCTCACAATAACAACAGTGTCAGGTAATCTGGGCTGGGACAGAATGTCACGCAGTAAATGCTGTGATCAAAAGAAAGACTTGAACCCAGGCCTCCATTCTCCCACTCCGATATCTTAATTATTTCAGTAACTAGGCTTTCTGTATTGGCAATATAAGAAACTGCCTTATATAGAGTTAGACCACTAGTCGGTGATAATTAATAATCTCTACACTAGGGCCAGACAAATGTTGGGTGGGTAGGGAAACAGGAAGCGTGGGGCAATGATGTCCCAAAGTCACCCAAGTGGGCAGGAGTAACTTGAGTGAGTTTGTATGGATTCAGTCAACTGCCCCAAAATGGATCTTCTTTGTTTAGTTTTCCACAGAAAACAGTAGCAAATTGTGTAATTGATTTTGGGTGATCTCTAGCAGAATATAAGAGGCAGGATCCTGCCTCCATAGGTGGATCCTGGGTGACTCCATAGCTCGCAATCTGGTGAAGCCCTATTGACTTGACTTTCCACATTCCAGGCGAAGGACAGTGGTGGGTCAATAATAGATTGCCTATCCCTGATCTCAACTGATTGGTAAAGCACGAATTTTTCTCAGCCCTACTTGGAGCAGCTAGAGACTGAAGTGATCACCTTTTGCTTCTAGCAGATATTTTATCAGAGAACTACACCCTTTTTCTGGAGATACAAACTCTCTCTTTCTGATGCTTTAATTGAAAGGTGGGTGTATACTTGGGGAAGTTGTCCCAGTTTGAATGAACAGCAGCTAATGGGCACTAACAACATAAGAATGTTATGCTAGGACTATAGAGCAGAACTCTATTATTATGCAGTCTTCCAAGGACAACTGACTTGCGGAACAAGAATGATCTAGTTAGCAGGGTATCATGTTGAATTAATTTCATTAATTTCATGATGTCTACTCTTAGTGACCGCATAGATAAACCTTCTTGTCCCCAGCCCGGCCTTCCAGATCTCCCAATGGTGCACCAATTGCTACTGTAATGTTCATCCATCTTACTGCTAGTTGACCTCTTCTTTTTCCTTCCACCTTTCCCAGTATTATAGACTTGTTCAGAGCCCTAGGTCTTTGCATAATGTGTCCAAAATATGATTGTTTGAGTCTGGTCATTTGTGCCTCAAGTGAGAACTCTGGGTTGATTTGTTCTAGGATTCGTTTGTTATCCATGATATTCTCAGGTGTCTCCTCCAACACCAAAGTTCAAAAACATCAATGCTCTTTCTATCCTGCTTCTTCAAATCCAACTTTTGCTTAAATAGACTGTCTCAGGGAAAACTATTACAGCATCAATCTGGTCTTTGTAGGTCTTTGTAGGTATAGACATGTCTATAACATACATAACACAATAATACGGGGCCCTAAAACAGGGCCAAAAAGCCAGTGACAGATAAACAGGTATGCCTAGACAAACAGAAACATTGTATTTCTAAAATGATAACAATGCTAATGTCAACCATCTCTCTGTGGAGAACATTCCACAAAAGGGAGTTAGCAGAAAAGAGTCACTTAGTGCCATGACTACAAATCAGCCAAAAAGGTCTTGCCTCCAGAAGCCACCTAACTGAGGTCCTAAGGTGGCAACATCCAGAAAAAGATCTCTAAAGAACATATTCAATGCCAAGAAGCTTCATGTGAATGAAGATGGCCTTCAAAAACTCACGATAAGCCCTTTGGACCTCTATTTCCCCATTGTCATTAAAAGGATATCTGTGATGGAATGGAATTATGAAGGCCAAGCTCAGGGAGATAAACATTGTCTTAGCTCGCCAGAACCGCATGAGAGGAACAAGTGGATGAGACTGGCACCTCCCTGAGGAATTCACACTGTTGTGGCTGGAGGATTGGGAAGATTGATGTCAGGCCTAGCCCAAGGAACTCCAAGAGACAATGCCAATTCAGTCCAGCTATCTTTATTAGTTACAACCTCTAGCAAGAATCTTCCCAGACTAAAACCCCAGTTCCCAAAGTCCTCCAGCCACAACAGTGTGAATTCCTCAGGGAGGTGCCAATCTCATCCTCTTGTTCCTCCCACGCGGTTCTGGCGAGCTAAGAAAATGTTTATCTTCCTGAGCTTGGCCTTCATAATTCCATTCCATCCCAATACCTTTTGGATCTAAGTTCCTACCACTGACATCATTTTGATTTTCATTGTGGCTTTATTGTACAGTGGGTTGTATTGATGCCAAATGGTATCTTGGAATATCGTCTTGGCCCTTATCTCCTGTTGTAGATCTCTAACTACCCAGATGGTGCCTCTCTCCTCCTCCCTCGGCTCAAACAAAATGAAACTGTAATTAATATGAATGACCAACAATCAAATCATCATAATGGAGCAATTCTCAGGAAGAAGTATATGGCCAAGATTAACAAGGAGGGACAGCCCAGCAACAAGAAAAGGGCTTTTAAATTCTGATTATTCTTAGGAGTTAGTGCATTTTATGTCCCTACTCACTATAAAATATAAACATTTAGAACTGTCAAAAGACCACTTGGCTCTCCACCAAGAAATTTCTGTGGAAATATACTACTAAAATATTTCTTCCTGCCCAGGTTATAAATGTATACATTCCACATGGGGAAAGTAGAGATGATGTCAATTCTCATTTTTTATATTGCTACTTTGGATTCTTCCTGAGGTTCTTCTAGTTAATCAAAAGGATGTCAATGTCCTTTGTGTGTTTCTCTGCATACGATCCTTGTGAGAAACCCTCTGTCTTTTAATATTGGATGAATTTCAAGTTGTGGTGGTGGTACTAATGTTTATAAACATTTCATCTAGTGCTGGTAAGTAGCGGGCATGGAATGCTGATAATAAGGGGTCCATGTGATTCTAATGTGAAATTTCACAATTCACTGAATATACCGTTTTACTATACTTTTCTTTATTCTTGGCCATTTCTTTTGAAACTTCTTGCACTTTTCCTAAGCTCTCACATATAAATGTGATCCCTGATCATAATAAAGGCTGATATTTCCAATGGGGAATTGGGGTGGAGATGAAATATTTGAGAGAGATTGTTTCCCGTATAAACCTACAGCTCCTACCTTTGTCTAAAGGTAATACCACTGTCCAGTCTAAGTTCACAGATACCCACCCATAATTCTGGCTTGAATACTCTTGTCTCCATCCATAATCCTATTTTTAGCCAGGGTGGCTCATATTCTAGTACATATTATCTGCACAATTTGTGACAACCTGGAAAATCGTTGGCTGACCCAAAAAAATTGCCAATGCTTATTACAGAGAAGGTAAATATTAAGAGTTTGCACTGGAGATTCATTTCCAAGATGCAAAATGACTTGATCTAGTCTGAATTGGAGCCATAAAGTTAGAAACTTTAAATATCTTCTAAACTGTTGTTAAAAAGCAGTATTTCCCCTAAGGCCTCCCTGTAGCCAGATATATTCCTGAAATATATTGTCTTTCTATTAGTCTCTCCTGGGAAAAAAAAGTTCCATGACATCTAGACATTAATTTTAATCATTAACTATTCTCAGGTACAATGCTGTGCTATTTTAAAGCCCAAATAATTCATAAATGCCACTGTAATTCTATCTGGATGAATCTGGATAAGAAGTCCAGAAAATCTGACATTCTGATAGCTTTTTTTTTCCTTCCCCAACTTTGGACATCACTTATTGGCCTTTTGGTTAAGATCAGGTTGTGTGTGTGTGTGTGTCTGAGAGGGAGTCTCAGCAATAAGTCTGCTGCAGAACATTCTTCTTTTGCTCACCTTAAAGAGGTCTCATTGTTACTGAATCTAAGAGGGCCTCCTGTGGAAGACATCTGCAATGAACGGCATGAGTTTATGTCATTTCATCAGAGAAATGTGCTGTCAAAGCTGTGGATGTCCCACTGTAATGCATAATGTAAAAGAAAAGGCTACGTCTTCACCAAGGATTGGAAATAGAAATAAATATTCACTTCTATGCTTGGATTGTTCCTCTTCTGAAATATGACCAAACAGTGTGCATTTGTTTTTCACTCTGCAGTTCATTCTTCAGCCATCTGCAGCCTTCCCAGCTTCTTGCCCTCCAATAAAGCCCCAGGGGCAGATATCTTTAAGGAATGTGGCTTATGGGGGTGGCGGGTGGGGGGGTATCAGTAGTTTCTCTACTGGTTCTACTAAAAAGGGTTCCTGGCCTTAAGAAATTGTTGGAGAACTTCACTATCCCCTGGAGACCTTGGAGAAATGGTCTGCCCAATATCTTTGCCCACAATTTTGATGGAGAATTTTGAAAGTATGTTGATGGAGAGCTGGGCAAAAACAAAAACAAAAAAAAATCCTTTGATGGAAAATACCATCTGGGGTGTCTGACAGAAGGGGTGGCAGCCATCTTGGGAGGGCAGCAAAGAGTGAGGGGAAGCAGAATTGTCATAATTCCTAGAGACAAGTAGAAGACAGTGCAAGGCAGATTTCTGGTTTACTTGTCCATGACCTCTTTTTCCTTGGAAGCCAGTCGGCCCCCAGGTCCTCTCCAAATTATGAGCCACCTAATGACTATTTCCAAATCACCTGGATGGACATGGAAGGAGATCTTTTGGCTCATGCCTCTACTCCCCCAGAAATACCATGCCCCCCCCCCAAAAAAAATCCTAGAAAAAGGGCTCAGGTTATCTGTGTGAAATGAGATTTGCCAGCACATGAAGAAGAGTCATAGCAGACTGTGCATCTGGGCGTCTTCCTTGAAGCTACATCAATGGGGACATAATGTTTCAGCACATGGTATTGATATTGTGACATTGACTAGACAGTGGGCACTACACTGCTTTCGTCATACTTCTGGGAATGATCACAATTCTGCAGGTTGAATCCAGCTGGATTCTGTGGACTTTATTTCTGAATAGTCGTGTACAGGTTTGTGGAGCTAAAGGGTGGTTTTTCATGTGGTTTGTTTTCAAGGCGAATGTTACAAGGCTGTAGCCAATATTCGAGCAACAGCAGTTGCAGATGGTGTAAGTCACTTAGCCATTCCATGTGGGATATTACAAAGGTCACTAGGTCCCAAAGCTTAAGATGCACGTAGCATCAACTGCAGCTGGAGACCAGAAGCACACGATGTTTCAAGCATTGTAGGAAAAATGCAGTTCCTTCTCATCTTCTGTTATGTACCTTTCAGCCTTCACAGATTTATTGCTGTTATCGCATAAATGAGTGACAGAGAGGTATTTCTTTTAATAAATTTGAGGCAAATAATGCTTCCTGGGCTCACATCAAGGGAAGCCTCAAAACAAAGTCACTTGAACACTTTTTTCTTTCTTTTTTTTTGGACAAAGAAGATTATGTCTTGGGTACATCACTCTCATAAATGCCAATGAAATTGGTTCTCTGGTGTGTGATTATTGATTTCAAGGAGATCTAAAATTCACTGACTCCAACCATTCAATCTTTCCCACCCTATTCCATATTTTACTGCAGTCTTTCTCAACTACATGCCCCTGAATGTTCAAATTACATTTTCCACCTTCCCCAACTCAAATGCTTCCCCCCTCCGCTTATGCTGAAGCTTGTATATGGAACTCACCTATATGTTGGGTGGGACTCTGTTCTGTGACTGAATGCTCATTGACTGATCTGGGTTACCTTATTTATTGTTTCCCATACAATCTGCAGCAATGCTTTGTTTCTCTGCTTGTCTCAAGCTATCCAGGATTTGCAAAATTATTCTGCCTTGCTCTCAGCTGTCTGGGAATCTGATTATGGTTGATTACTGCCACCTCCATGGATGCTCTCCATGTGTAAAGGAGCATGGAGATGGCCTTGAAAAAAATATGTGGCAACCATTAGGGAAACATGAGCTTAGCCCTGGAATCCAGGAAAGGGTGGGAAAGAAATTCAGGATTGCACTGCTTTGATTTCCTTTGGTGTAAGAGGGAGGGAAGCAGAAATACAATCAGGTTTTCAAGATTCTCTTATTACAGCCTATATTAATAAAGTAGAGTTCCAGGATTTCTTGTGGAATCTGTTTCCTGATTTGGCCTACTGTTCTTCAAGGGACTGACACCAGGTTGAAGACACTTACATCTTCTGCTTAGAAGTACTGCTTTGGCAAACTCATCATGGACACCTACTGTTTTGAGAAACACATTGTTGCTATAGTGCTGTGCTGAACATTATTCCCATGTTTTTCAGCTTTTTGTGTTTGGTGGGATAGAAAATATCCCCCTTTCATTTTTTTTTTAAATGTTGTTGTCCAGATGGGAATAACATTGTTAGAAATGTTTATGGGTGGGTGCTGGGGGCTTGTACTTACAAACATGAATATGGGTGAATACCTTGTCTTTCATTGTGCAATGTCTGTAGTCTTGCCATCTCCTCAGCTTCCTATATTTCCATTAGAGCTCAGGAAAAAGCAAGCTGAAATATATTTGGCTTTTATCAATCATGAAGTGTGGGACCAGCAGGGGGGCTGCAAGGTTCTGGAGAGATACTAAATGGAAAGAACAATGTACGTATCATCTTTAATGGTTTACAACAATAAGATAAATTCAAGCGCATCATTAAACAAAATAATGACAACAGCAACAATATCTAAAGCATCTTGAAAATGAAACAGAAAACCAGAAGCTTCTTATGTGTGGAGAAAGCCTTCAGAGAACTGGACAAGAGCTTCATCAGATTTATATTTGCTGCATTAACTAAATAAAAATGAAGGAAGAACCTGAAAGAAGTGGACATTTAATTTAATGTATTTATTTATCAAATTTATATGGCCGCCCATCTCACAAGTAGTGACTCTGGGTGGTATACAGCAAAAAAGTATAAAACAATAAAAATGTCAAACACAGTCATATTAACAACACACACACACACACACACACACACACACACAAGATTCAATCAGCTATGGAGCCACCTCAAGATCTCACCAGTCCCTGAGGCCCCCAGGTCTGATGACATAGCCAGGTTGTTACTGCAGTGAAGTCTTTTGAGAAGGTGCTTTGCACTGCATGGGCCAGTCAAGGCTGCAGAGCAAAACAGAATGCCCCACTGTGGCATCAAGCTACTTCCTTCAGCTCAGAGAGATTCATCATCATGTTGCCTTAATGACACCAGCCTCCTTCAGATCAATCAAAGCTATATCACCCGGGACTAGTTTATGTTCCTGGAGGACATAGAAGTGCCAATCTCACAGGGCCATGATCTTCCTCTAGATTCACAATTAGTGGCTAAAGTGATACATTGCATCACTTGTGTGAAATGAGATGTTCCTAGGGCTCCGATCTGCAACAGATCTTCTCTGCAACAGATCTGGAACTGGTTATCTATAGAGTATAAGGAAGATGATTTAGACATGCTTTTCCTAGACCAGCCAATCTGAATTCTGAAAGCTGCAGTCACAACACATCTGAGAGGCCCCAGGTTGCAGAAGACAAATAGTTGCCTTTGTTCAAAGTGCATCAGTAAACCAACCTTCTTTTCAGCAATATCCTGAGCAAAGAAAACAGTATTATGGTCCATTTGAGGGACAATCTTGCTTGCCCATCAAGCAATAGGAGGCTTCTTGTGGTTGTATCCAAATGGGTTCCATCTTCTTCTTCCATAATCATTTTATTTTTCAGCTTGATCTCAGCATCTTCTTGTAGACAGGAAGAAAGATGCCCAATAGATTGCAAATCCACCTCTTTCCAAATCAGAAATGACATTTGTCCAGAGCAGATTCCAAGCTCTGAACTTCATCTGACCCTTCTGTCTATTCCATTTTTTTGCTCCTGGTCTCCAAGTGATGAAACAGAGTACCTGTTTTTTCCAAGCGTAATGTTAATTGAAATACAGAGCTGTATTTCAGTGCTACAGCATCATTATTCCTCCTCCTGGAACTTCTGAACAGAGTGAGAGAATGGATCAATAATTCTGATATTAGATAATTGAAACATGCCTCATGAGTTATACTAATGTATGTGTTAAGCAAGATGTAATCAAGTCTAAGGCAGAATTTGCATACTTTATTTATGAAATACATAAAATTGGTTTGCTTGGGTACAGCGTGTTCTGAGAAACATGGACATTAGAATTGTCTTCAAATTGTATCTCCAATCAAATGAACTTTTGTTTTATGGCACTGGAGGTGTTCCTGTCCAAATATTTGGGGGATTTTGATGGAAGCCATTTTGAGCTGGAAGCCAGTCATACCTGTGAGGTTGAGTGCAACCAAGAGGAACACATCTTTGATTTCTTTTTGTAGATTTATAGATCTGGGGTTGCAGTCAATATATTGAGTGAACTGGATGGGTAGAAAAAATTACTTGTTAATGGTACAAAGAAGGGGGAGTTGACTGGGTAGCAGAAGGGCTGGGATTTCTCATTGAAAACATTGAAAACAGTGAGTGAGCCTTAAGTAGGGGTGAAGGGTGATGAGATTATTTAGCTAGAAAGTTTACCCTGTGTTGAAGATTTCTGGGCTATGCCCAAATCTGTCTCACAATTCCACCACAGTTTTCTTCCACTAAAGGAGAACTTGAATTTTTCAACCATATTCTCAGAGTTCTTGAGAATTTCTTTCAAATGTCTCTGGGTAGTGTTTTGAGTGGATTTTATTGTTAGAGGTAGCTGAGTGGAGTATCCCTGCTGTGGTTATTTTCCAGTATGCGTCTTTCCATCACTCTGACGTTTCCTGGCTGCCTATATCTTCCAACAAAGATATTTGGAGGTGGGGTGAGTCCAGGGAAGACAAATGATGAAATGAGCATCGCACCATCAGGATGCAAGCTCTCCTCTTTTTATATGTGTGCACTGATATTGCACACATGCATGAAAGGGGCAGAGCTTGGGTTGTGATGGCACAATGCTCAGGTTGCCATTCTGATGAAAGCATTGGACCCTGCAGACAGTTCTACTGTTCAGTTTGAAAAAATTCCATGGGAAGAACTGACCAATGTACAGTAGTCTTCCCTTGGGATTTCATGAAAGCATAAGAAATTGTTGGAGCGTTATTTGTATAAGGAAAGACAGGAGGTTCGTCCAAATGCTTTGGCCACCTTGTAGGCAAATAAGTGCAAGAAACTCATATGCACTTTTATGGGAGATGGGCGGTTATATTAATATGATAAACAAATGAACAAATTCCATGTCTGATCACTTCATGAAAATGTTCTTCTCTTGTACAGCAAATTTCAAAAATAAATTCTCTTTCATCAAATTGAATGAGAATTAGAAAGGGAAAAATGGGGAAGTTGTTTTCCACATGGCAGTGGTAATAGTTGAAAACAACAGCGAAGACATTCATACATGAATTCTGGACTCATCCTCAGACTTAACTTGCTTTTTGCTTCCCCCTTCCTTGCATTCTCTCCAGATTAAAATGTCTTAAATTATTAATCCTGGCCTATTTTTCATAGCATTCATAGTGCAAGGGTATACGAATCCCAAAGCCATGATGGCATTGTAAGTCCTGAATTATAATATTTATAATACCTTTCCCTATACGCATATAGGGAAACTCCAGTGGCTACTTCTAAAGACATTTCTGGCATTTCCACAGTGCAAAGCAGACACAATTTGTTGTTGTGACTCTGGCTTCCAATCAAGTTCAGAAAAGCAAGTTTTAGTTCATTCTCCATCTCAGGCATGAAAGGAGCATGACATCCTCACTCTTCTTTCCTTTTTGAGTTAGCTTCTATTTTGGTTCTTAAATTCTGTGAATTTCAGAATCTTTTCCCTTCTCCTCCTTTCTTTCCCCACTTCTGGTGTCATGCCAAACAGCATGATCAAGCAAGACCAATGTAGAGGACCTTCAACTTGCCTTGAAGGACTTTGACCATGCATGGAAGATAATGTGGCAGAGTTCCATGACATTAACCCATCCTCAATGTTAGTGTGAAGAAACAGAGAAAGCATAAACATTTCCAAAATCTGTAATTTCTATGAAATCAGTGGTTCCAAAATTCTGCAAGTTTCCTAGATCTCTGATCTCTTCATCAGATGTTATAAAAAGTAGGTGGGAAGAGAAAGTGGGGTGCAAGAAAACTTTTTTTTTCATCCTTACCCTTCTCCATTTTTGAATTATTTCATAGCTGATTTTTTAAATATAATTTAATTAACACTTTTAAAAACCAAAGGTAAAAACTAATAAAACTAATATAGAGTAAGGAAGAAAAAAGAAAAAGAAAGAAATCGAAGAGACAGCTAAAAGTGCAAGAAAGAAATAAAAAGAAGAAAGAAAGAAAAGAAAGAAAGAAAGAAAGAAAGAAAGAAAGAAAGAAAGAAAGAAAAAGATAAAGAGAAGTGGCTTCCAATCTTCTTTACAGCAGTTCTTAGTACAAATATAAATTTACCCCTTTCTCTAAAGTTACATCATGACTCTCTTCTTTCTATAATCTATCCTATCTAATCATCAAAACCATAAAACTTAACTTCATTTTTCTGTTTTGTGCAAAAAGTCCATAAGGGGTTTTCAATCAGCAATAAACATAGATATTGTCTTTTCTGGGATCAAACAAGTCAATCTGGCCATCTCAGCAAGTTCTATCGTCTTCACCAACCATTCCTCCATCGTAGGTATTGCCATCTTTGTTCATACATTAATCTCACTGTGGTTATCATATACAAAAATGAAGTTCCATGACTTTTGTTCATCAGTCCCAAGAGGAAGACTGTTGGTCTCAATTGTATATTAATCTTTAAAATCCTCTGAATCAATGTATGTATTTGAATCCAAAATTTTCTAGCTTTTACAAGTTCACCAAGCATGATAAAATGACCCTTCTTCTTGTTCACATTTCCAATGTAAATTTAAAGTGCCTTTATACATTCTAGACAGTTTCTCTGGTGACAAATACCACGGGTACATCATTTTATAAAAGTTATCTTTAAGATTATAACATAGTGCAAATTTCAATCCTTTCAACCACATATTTTCCCATTGTTCCATCTGCATATTATAACCAAAAGTTTTAGCCCACTTTATCATACATTCTTTCACTTGTTCTTCTTCTGTTTCAAATTTCAATAAAGTGTATACATTTTAGCAATTACATGTTCACATTTGCACACAATTCCATTTCAGTCTTAGAATGTTCAAAACCATAAACTCTTGTCTACTTTAAATCTTTCCGATAACTGTAAATAAGAAAACCAT
Organism: Python bivittatus; assembly: GCF_059951505.1. Lineage (NCBI taxonomy): Eukaryota > Metazoa > Chordata > Lepidosauria > Squamata > Pythonidae > Python > Python bivittatus. Next base: position 399,505 of record NW_028277055.1, on the reverse strand, counting down.
TGGCAACTATATCCTTCTGTCACCAATTGTTCTCTTGATTTTATTTTGTATTCCCCTTGGCAATATTCTAGTATCTCATGATAAGTTAGTCATTTGTATTTACCTGTTATTTCTCCTCTATAAAATGCTTCTTGTGCTGAGAGCCACAAACGTGTTTTTTGGGCACAACCTGGGTTTGTATCTATTCCATATTCTCAATATGGCACGTCTAATGTAATGATTTTTAAAATCTACATTAAACTTGACTTTGTGGTATCACAAATATCCATGTCACCCACATCTCAGGTTGTGTCCTCCTAACTCCAAAAGCCTTCTATTTCTCAGCAATACCCACTCATTAATCCAAACAAACAGCAAGTTGTAAAATACAATTTCAAATCGGGTAAACCCAATCCTCCTCTTTCCTTTGTCTCCTGTAACACTTGATATTTAACTCGTGGTTTTTTTCCCCTGCCACACAAATTTAGATAAACCCTTCTGCCACTGTTTAAATGGTACATCAGTTGTCAGAACAGGTACTGTCTGAGAATTATTTCATAGCTGATTAAAAGAATATAAGATGCTTTCAGATTTTCTGAGTGTTTAGCTGGCCTACAAATGGTATTGCCCTAATTACCATTTCTTTTCTTATGAGTAAGATCGCTTTTCCAGAATCTCCAGATTAATTCTATATGGATCATGGCCCTGCTCCTGAAAAGTATCAGGCCTTGCAGAGAAGTTTAGAGAGAAATAAGGTCTGGCCAGAGAATTTATATAACATTGAAAATGAGCAGACCCAATTGGGTACTTTGGCCCAGCATGTCAATCCAGAGTTATTTCTCTCCTCGCTTATATAACAATTTGTCTTTAATCATATTGGATAATGGAGTGAGTCTCCTTTATGATTCTTGTTAAGATGTAGCATCACTGACCCCAAGAAAACAACATGATCGCTGGCTTTTGTTGAGGGAATATATTTTTCCCTAACTGGGGAAGAGCAAAAGGGTCAAGAAAGATTTCAGAGGGCTTATAATCTTGCACATCAAATGAGAGACCAATGAAGAGAATGGACCCAGTGTAGCCGGAGAGTTTATTCTTGCACTGCCATTAATGAAATAGCAATCAGGCGTGGAGGGGAGTGAGATCTACATGAGTAGCATCATTAATACTTGCTTTGTTAAGAATTGGTGGCACCTTCACAACATGCTAATAGACTCCGCTGTTCCTCTTTACACGCTGCTGTGCTTTTTCTTTGACCTCCATTTTCAACCCTAGTTTTTACTGACGCTCTTGGATGTATTTCTTGTAAAGCGTAGCAAAGGCAATAAGGGTTTCTTCAACTTTTGAGGGCTATTGCTGGCTGCTATAATGGCCTTGGCCAGTCTCAAAATACCAATTTGGCAAACTGGAGAAGCTGAAACATTATCAGTTTACTGAAAATATGCACTTCCAAACAGGTATTTGTTCATTTTAGTTCCTGTAATTCTCTTATTTACATCTATTTTCCCTTCTCTTACCCATATATTCAAGCCTTTATGATCCACCACCACCTATGTCAAGTACTCATGTACATATACACACAGGCACATACACAAATATTCCCCCTACCCTGTTTTGTTCCCCATTTTCCCCAACAATCCACTCCACTGGATTAGCTTGGCATTCCTAGTCTCCTGTTTCTTTAATCCTCCTCCTCCTCCTCCTCCTCCTCCTCCTTCTCCTCCTCCTCCTCCTCCTCCTCCTCCTCCTCCTCCTCCTCCTCCTCCTCCATTGGCTTATCTGCAGCTGGTATCCACTGCTTTCTCTATTGCAATTGCCAAGCTTCCCCCTCCTTACCAAAGCACCACACACCTTTTGGGAGGGGGTAGCTGAGAACCTTGACGACTGAATGCTCTTCATCCATTTCCTAACTTCTCATCCTAAGAACGACTTCGAATCCATAAGCAGTCCAGAAGCATTCCAAGGGTGAAAAATGGCACCTTAAACTTCTTAAACAAAATAATTTCTGTAAAATAACGAGATGTCTTAAAATTTTCAGGCAACTGGCACCAAGCTTGGCAGATACAAATGTGAACAATTCATCTAAAACTTTATTTTTTAATGCCTTCAAGTCATCTTGACTCCTGGTGACTACGTAAAGTCCATTTGTTTTCTTGGAAAAAAATTCAGAAGTGGTTTGTCTTTAACTTCTTCCTAGAGCTGAGAGAGTGTCTGGCTCCAGGCCACACAGATGGCTTCCATGTCTAAGGGAGGGCTAGAACTCCAGTTTCCCCACTTCTAGCCCAGTGCCTTAACCATTAGACCAGTGTTCTTCAACCTTGGAAACTTTAAGATGTTTGGGCTTCAACTCCTAGAATTCCACAGCCAGCATTTGCACTAGACCAAACTGGTTCTTCATCTAAAGTTTTAGACGAGCGAATGAATTTCTCATCCGTTTCTCAAGCAGACAGTGCTGAGTTAGAGGTACCAATATGCTGATTCAATATCCGGCAGAACTGTATGTTTCACATCACCATTCTTTTACGGATGCTCTGGAGGTTGGGGATTATTCCTGATTAGTGGGGCATTAGCCACTGCTGAATTTATGCAGCTTGTCATCCAAACAAATATCCGACTTTACAGCTAAATGAATCCCAAAAGCCCTCTGCAGTCTTCTTCTTTTCTATGATTTCCTTGCCAGCTGGGCGCAGTTGCTCACTCGATTAACAGGTTTTGTTTGCTGCTCATTCCCCACCCAGTCTTATCATACCAGTTCAGCTTAACTTTCCCCTGCATTCATACGTCTTGAAGGCAGTCTTTGCTTGTAGGAGCAAGCATAGTGGAAAATCAAATCTCTCAGTCAGGTGCCAGCCACAAGGCAAGGGAATTATATTGGGACCTGTCAGTTCTCATAGCACTGAGTTTTCAACCCTCTAAAGGCCTTGCGGGGTGACTATGGTGTTCTTTTCTAGATGTGTGTCACCTCTGTTTAGGTGCCAAAGAGAACCCAGTAATTAGATGAGCGAAAAACAGCCAGAAGGGAAAAAATGGCAAATGTATTCATTTATTTATTTACAACATTTGTACGGCCGCCCATCTTGAAACACAATTCTGGCTGGCTCACAACAACAATAAAACCCAGAACTATAAAAACCATAAAACATAAAACCAAATCAAAACCTGGCACCTCAGTCATCCCCTTGAGATGTCCCACAACCAGCTCCAGACATCCTCGCTCTATCCCAGCACCTGGGTAAAAAGCCAGATTTTGATGGCCTTCCAAAAGGCTATAATGGCCTGCTGGATCACTGGGGAGAAGGTGTCCCATAAGGTAGGAGCAGCCATGGAGAAATACAAGTGGTGGTGATATGAGTTCCATTCAGTGCTAGAGAAACAGACCACATTGTGAGACAGAGTGCAAGTTTAGTGGAGGGTGGGAGAGTTGAAATAAGGTCTATCGCCTGTGATCCACATCTTGGGCCATGACCAAAACTATGGTGTGTTAGATAATCTAATCTGATGCTGGTGCTACCAACTCTTCCTCTTGCTAGTCACAGTCACAGCAGAGGACTGAAAGGCAGAAAGTAGGCAGCACCAGCTCCTTTAGGACCCTGGGAAATATCTCCAGGAAAAGATATGATTTTGGTATTCCCTATATCAACTCCTGCTAATACCCAGTGGTAGACCCAAGTGAATGAGAAGATGTGATTCTTCCTTCTGCAAATGATGCATCTTTGTTGGCCTTCTGAGCAACAAGAAAGTGTTTGGAATTTTTAGGTCACAGCTGGCTTTGTTCTGGTAGCTTCCCTCACAGATTTTTGGCAAATAAATTGTGTTTCGCATAGAGCGCAACAAAAATGGCCTTTTAGAAATTATCCACCACATTTCTCAGCAGGGATCCTGGACTAGCAATACCTCCAAATTTCTGCAGTGGAAGGAGAAATTCTCCAAGGAAGGAGTGACTTCCCTTAAATGGGACAGAAGCTTCACTACTGAGTAGGTTCTCTGGGAGAGGTTCTTCTTGATGACTTCCTTGAGATTAAGTGGAAGTGTTGGAAGTCAGGGAGGCTGCAAACTGCAGGAGATGTTTGATTAATTAAAGACAGAAAAAGCATTCACATCTCTTAATCTTGCCACTAAGTAAATGCAAACATATCACACTCCTTCGAAGAGAGTTTCTATGAATTTCCCCAAAACACAATTCTCTTTTAAAGGAATTTCTGTAGTAAACTCTGTCTATCATACCGAATGATAACTATTAGGAGAATTTCCCTGGCCAGTACTAGTTTTAGAATTTGTCCAGGCAGTTCAATATTCTGCAACTGACTATGCCCATTCTGACTTGCTGTTGGATCTTCCTTCACAGAAAAAAAAAAAAAATGCTATGCAAGCCTTGTCTAAGCAATTTTTTCTTGTATCTTTTAGTGTTAATATGAGCTGAATTCCTTGACCCGGTCTCCTAGTTTGCCCTGTTTTTATTTTTTTTATTTTCTTTGGTGCCTTTGAGTCAGTATTGACTCCTGGTGACTGCCTGGACAAATCCCTGCAGTTTTCTTGGCAAATTTCAGAAGTGGTTTGCCCTTGCCTCCTTATTCATAGGGCCGAGAGAGACTGGTCCAAGGTCACCCAGCTGGCTTTGTGCCCAAGGCAGACTAGAACTTATGGTCTCCTGGTTTCTAGTCTGGTGCCTTCACCACTGCACCAAACTGGCTCTCAGTTTGCCTTTAGACCTGAGTTACTTTTCAGTTCCAATTTTTAACTCTTAACTTCTCTTCTTGAGGCACCAGTTTTGCTCCTTGGTTAAAGTCATTTTCTCAAAATGAGTTGACCTTTTCTGGATCCACCTGCTAGCTGTGATGTTTGGATCACACCTTCTAGAGGTGTGAGTTTTGTTTGTAAGAAAACATATGGCTGGTGGCAAAGCATGAGATTGGTGGTTATTTTTTTTACCTCTTGAGATCTCTCTTCTCAAGATGTGGGTTTTTATTTGAGCCAAGTGATGTTGCACCCAGAATACCCTTATATTATATTATATTATATTATATTATATTATATTATATTATATTATATTATATTATATTATATTATATTATATTATACACACACAGAGACACGATTCCAGTCCCCACCTGATCCGGAAGCTCATTAGATGATTCTGGGTTACTCTTGCTCATTCTTCCTTTCAACCCAACCTATTTTATAAGATTTTTGTCATAAGGAAAAACAAAACCAAACATAGTAGAGATCTCTCTCTGAAATAAATACCCTAATATTTTTTTTCCTTAGTCTTACATTATTTCCTCTGGATTAGGATGGACATCAGAAAATCAGGAAATGTGTATTTGAAATACACATACTATATTCCAAAGAATGTCGCATTTTTTGCATTCCGCAAATGCTTTGCTTCAGACGACCTTCTCTCTCTGATCCCAGTCCCCCAACACCTTTCTCCCAGTACCAGTTGCTGGATCCTGTTCCTTTTCCCAAGATTTCTGTGCTCCTGGGCTACTGTCAACAAATGACCTTATTCATCCTTATGCTACGGTAGCAAGCTTGTATGATAGCTGTATCTTACCTCTTCCTCACAGTGATTAATCTGGGTGGCTTTTCCCTGACCCCCATTTCAGAAAAGCGTTGATCACTCTTGACACAGAGGACACAGCAATTGAAAGGAACATCAAGATAAACTAAACAGATGTCAGATGGTAGTGATGGTGAAGGTAAATAGCTTTTTCATTAGTGTGAGCTAGACAGCTTTTGGGTAATACCTTACAGCTCCACCTGTGTTGCTCAATCTCTTTCCAAGTGGTAGAAGGAAGATGCCACCATCAGTTTCCTGCCCTGGCAGAAATGAATGACTTAGATTTCTTGGAGATGTTTACAACAGCAGTCACCACTCCAAGCCCAAAATGGCTCATTGCATTGGGTAAGGCCTGGATGAATAGGGATGTGATACTCCTCAGAGGGTCAAGAAGAAACTGATTTGGTCACAATGGATCTGTCAGGCCAATACTGGAAGCAGACGTCTTTCAAACAGAAGTTCAAGGAAGCAGTTCTTGATAAGCTACTTGTATTGCAGATGCCAGAAAAGCCAAGAATGAAGAAATCCAGAAACTGTAAAATGTAACATGTGTGCCATAAACTTAACAGAAGGAAGGTTCATAAGTTATGTCTCCTTCTACCACATATGTGGCATAACAAACTGAGCTCCTTGCTTGTATTGTCCATTGTGACCAAATCGGTTTCTTCTTGACCCTCTGAGGAGTATCACATCCCTGTTCATCCAGGCCTTGCCCAATACAGCTGATATTTGAGCATTGTTATTGCTGTGGACCAGTCTCATCTCATGCTCTTGGATTCTGAGCTTGCCTGATCCAGCCCATACGGGATCCTTGAGAACGAGGTAACTGGGTTCACACAAAATGCTAGGCTAGCTAAAATGGGGTTGGGTACTTTGTGGCTCAGTGTCTTTTGGAAAACCAGACATTATCATAGAATCTTAGGTGGCCAAGATACCATCTGGTTTATTTGTTTGGGCAAATCCTGAAATAATGCTTTGTTAATCCAGGTTTAGGGTTGAGCATGGTGTGAGAACCTAGGTAGTTTTTTTTTTAAATTAAAGTTTCTGTGTTGCTGATGTCTGTTGCTCAGGAATTGCTAATTTCTTCATCCCCCCCCCCCCCATCTTTTGGTCTTCAACCTTCCTCACTCATTTCCTATTTTCCATTTTCATATGTCCATACCAAGATGCTTTAAGCAGAACCAGCCCATTGGCTTACCTCAGCCAAGCCTGTCTACTGAATAACCTGTTTCCAATATTCTTCATGCCCCCTGAAATTCTGAGGACTGACTCTTTAATAGAATTAAATTATGGACTTCTAGGAGTCCTTACTCTTTTATCCCTTCTATCAGAATCTCCCCTTTTTTCTTTTTAGATTCAGTGGAGAAAATATGTGGTCTTTCATCTCTTTGGGGTTCTGTAGGCAAAGATAATGGAGTTGTAGTCCAACAGCACCTTGAGTGGCATTGATTCCCAGTCTAGTTTTCTCACTTGTCCCTCCTTTTCTCTCCTAAACATTCTCCCCTCCCCTTGAAATCTGAGCACCTCAGGGAATAAGAATTCGAGGCCCTTCTCCATTTAATTCCTGTCTGACATAACTGCGTACTTAGGTATCTTAGCCAAAACCTGCACTATACGGGAGAGATGGATCATATTTAATCCTTACTGCCTAATGTGCATTTATCCATAGAAGGCAGTACCTTGGCTGATCTTTCTTGATCTCAAAAAGCTAAGTAGAGTCATATCTGGTACATTTTTGGGGGTGGAAATCACCAGGAAATCCTGGGGCTGTAAGCTAGTTGAAAAGGCATCCTGGAAAAATGCAACAGTCAAGCACTTCAATAGGCTTGTCACCCCATGTTCCCCCTCGCCCCCCAATACCAAAGTGAAGTGTATAGCTGTCACGCTTGTGAACATCCCCCAATGCAAACTATTTTGAGGGTGTGTGAGTAGGCTTGCAATCCAATTTGATTCATTGATGCAATTTGATCTGCTGATTTAAATTAATTTGGAAGACACTTCTGATTCAGTTTGATTGTCCAAGTTGATTTGGGGGGGAAAGAACTGTTTTTTGCACAAGTGCAAGATTGATCTGTCAAAGAGAGTTGGGTATTGTTTAGGAAGGCAAAGGGAAGAAATGGGGTGCCTCTTTTTGATGCCAACCCCTTCTTTTTCTCTCTCTTTCACTGACCTTCTCTCTCTCTCTCTCTCTCATTCATATGCTGTTGGAGAATTTTAAACACTGCACTGAGTCATTCGTAAAATAAATGAAGAGTGTTCAAGGATGGAATCCAATCATTCTTTTTCTCTGTATACAAGGATAAATAAAAAAGCAACTGTGCTGATTCTTCAGAAAGGATTTTCTTGCGAACAGCCTCTCTTTGCACTTTTTCCTGCTGAACTGGGGGAAAGGTTGTTAAGGAAGGGGGTCGCAACTGGAAGATAACAACTTCTATTAAACCCGTCCCAGGCTCCCTGTAAGCTTATTAGGCTCTGTGGAAGCTTCTGTTGCAAATACAAATGGAGTGTGTGGGGGGATCATAATCTGTCCATGCCAGTGATCAACCACATTTGATGGACCGTGAATCCTCAGGGAAGACAATAATACCTATACCACCTTAACATCTTGAGCACTGGCTCTGTGTCTGTGTCTGGAGCTCCAGGAGGGTCCTCTTTGGTCCATGTCTGGAAGCTCCTAAAACTTAGGCTTTGCAATCATGCCTCCCTATGCAAAGGGGTTTATTTAAGAAGTTCTGTTTGCTTTATTCCAAGCACTCTCACATGGGACATTTAGCATGGGCTGTGATGGGAGATGTGACTTCCATGTGGGCCCTGAATGACTAAATATGGCTGCTTCCACAGATTGGTGCAGACACAGTGGGCAGCTGAAACAGAGGACCCAGACTTCTATGGTTGCTCCAGACACTACTAAAAGTAAGTTTATCTCATTAAATGCACAAGCAAGAGAAGCATCCAGGGAGGATAAAATAGGGTAACATTTGTACATAAAATGAATTAATATGTACTTCCTTTGTGTGCATTGGAAAAACAGTGAGTTGCCTTTTTCCACCATGGACCTTGAACTCTCTCCTCAGTTCCATTCCGCTGCATTCGGGGGCCCTGCAGAGCAGATGTTCAAGATGTAAAGGGCTGTAGGGAGGGAGAGGGGGAGGGAAGTAATTTTTTATGAGAGTATATTCACTTGCATAATGTTGAATTAAATTCACTACAAACTCAGAAGTCTGGAAAGATTGCTCTTACCCACATTATTTTGTGGAGGGTTTGGCCAAGGTAGAGTATGTGTGCACTTCAGTGCAGCATGCACCAAGAAATCATGATGCAATCATTCATACAATCACATCACAATCTCACAATGTTAGTAGTGCATGGAGGGTGGGGTTGTTGGAACATTGCTAAACGATGCAAATTTTTCTTTGCATGTATGTTTGTGTGTGTGGCTTTGTTTTTTAAAAGTATTCGTTCACCGGGATCTGTATGTCAAGGATAACATGGATGACTTGATCACTGCTGTGTGTTTGCACATTGGAAAGAATCAGCAGTGATCACGTCTAGCAAAATCACAGAATAGAGTTTAGCCGCATTTTTAAACCAATTGATTTAATTCGTAAAAATACAGTTACCCTTTGGATTCTGCGGTCACCAAATCTTGCGATACAGTTTTTGGCTCAGAATAGAATACAAAAACCCTGTTAGAAAAAATATGTGCAAAATGTCACTATTAAGAAAAACTACACGTACAAGCGAGCGCAAACTTGGTTGTAGTTATTAAAGCAATGTGAACTGGATGTGAAACCTTTATGCAGTTGGACAAAAGATTGTTCCTATTCATCATGGAAGGGCACACATTTGAACAGACGTGATCTTTTATGGGGTAGGGTTTGAATTCCAAATGGAATCTGAGATCCAAGGAAAGGGAAATTAGTTTTTCTTCTCCCCATTTTTAAATGTGCAGGCTGCAACTGCAGAGAGAAGTTCTCTACTCTTATCTTAATCTTCTTTTTCAAAATAATCAGACGATCACGTAACCATCACTTGACATGCAACTTTACATTGTCCCCAGTTTTGTTTTAAAAGAGATGGCTAGAAGGTAAGCTTTCTTCCCCTCTTTCTACCACCCAAATTCTTTATGGCATTATTTTATTCATATAACTATCCATGATACTTCCCTAATCAAGTCCAAGTCTATAATACGATGAATTATTTTCTATAACTATAAAATCCATATTTTGAATTCAGCTGCAGACAGGGTTAAGCATACTTCCTATAGCAATTTGCTCTTGACTATTAGAGAGGCGTCGATTAGGCAAAATGTCAGAGATAGGAAGGGACAACTGTGATTAAATGCAGGTGATTAACAGTCTTCTCACAGGGCCCATGTCCTGGGTGGACATGTCTCCCCTGGCCCTAGAATTCAGTGGAAAAAAGATTTCATCATTGGTTTCCCCAAAAATACTCAAGAGGTCAACTGATTTCCATCTATTCTTGAGCAATCTCCCAGACTGTTAGAAATAAACTCTTCATTTAAGCCTTTTCTCCTTAGCCCATTTGTCAGCCAGGATCCAACACTCTCTTTAGCCTTTTATTAGTTCTGCTTGTGAGAGATATTCATGTGGAGGCCTTGTTTAATGCCATGAGTGCAGGACATATTTCTGTGTTAGAGGTAGCCATTTTTCACCATGAGGTGAAGATGTGATGGAGAATTAATGAAGCTGTTCAATGGGAAAGAAAATACCTCTTTCCCCTGGGTGTCCACAACTTTGTCTGTGGTTATCTTCCTCCTTTAGCTTTCTGTTCTTTTGACTTCTTAGACATTTATCAAAATAGGTCTAAGACAAACTTTTAGAAGAAGGGAATTGTGGGAGAAGGAACTATACTAGCTATTTATGATATTCAACCTGCTGTCAATGGAACCCTGTTTTACTGCAATGATCTGTGACAATGTCCTTGAGAGACAGGAGAAGGAGGAGCCACAGACTAGACACTGGTCAGATAAGAGGCAGCTTAGCCCACAGAAGCAACGGGAGGGTGGCAAATGTCTCAGAAGGGATGCTTCCTAGTTTCTTGGACTGTAGAAGCAAGGGGGGGAGAGATGTAATTTCGAATTTGCAAGATTCTGTTCCTGTAACCTTACAATAAAGGTAGTGTTAGTACTCATGGTTGGCGTTTCTTGTCTGGACTACCTTGAAGGGCTTGCAAGGGAATCAGTCTTGCAAGTCTGGAAGTACATCTTTCTCCCCTCGCTGATAGATAGATAGATATGATTTCAGTTTCAAAATCAACAATGAATACAACTATATAAATCTATGTCAGAGATATACTATTACATAAAACTATATATAATGCTAAAAATGACTATATTGTATATGAATGGCTAAGACAGTACATAAAATCACAAAACTGCTAAGAATGTAAGTGTATTTCATAACATAAACATCGTTTGTGATTCTCCTTGATATAGAAAACATGGGAAATGTGTAGGAGAATAAATATAGACACCCAGCATATTGACTGGTGTTTTTTAAAAAATATTGGACTTGTGTAGTTATTTAAGTTCCCTTTTCCCCTTTTTTGAAAGAAGCTAGATCCAATAGAAATGTTTCTCAACCTTGGCAACTTTAAGGTGGCTGGACTTCAACTCCCAGAATTCCCCAGCCAGCCATGCTGTCAATGGAACCCTGTTCCCCATGCTGGCTGGGGAATTCTGGGAGTTGAAGTCCACACAGCTTAAAATTGCCAAGGTTGAGAAGCACTGCGATAGAACATCCATGAGTATGCACACTGTAATCTTGACATATTCAAGGAGAGATTGTTATCCCTGTACCCTGGAAAAACAGAAAACATTTGTGATCCAGAATATTCTGTCTATAAATATATAATATTGACACTCCCTTGAATTATTCCCCAACTTTCCATCTTGCTTGGAAGCTGTTTATTATGAGGTCTGTTTTATATTGTATTTTAAGGAATTTTATTTTTGCTGTAAACCCCTCAGAGTTGTTTCCATGAGATGGGCAGTGACATAGTTGATAGATAGATAAATAAATAAATAAATACACATTAAAAATAACAGGAAATTCAGATGCAGCCTCTCTGTTGTGGAGTATGGAGTTCCCACATCTGGGGGAAAAAACTTGAAGAAAATGTTACAAACTTCTCTAGGGAGAAATAGTCTGCTGGTAAAAATTAGGGACACTAAAACACTGCCAAAAACGAAAAGGGATTTTAAAAAAGAAAAAGAATGGCCTATTTAATATCTGGGGGAAGAAATAATTCATTAAAAACCATAGGACAGTCTCTGTATGCACTCCTCCGTGTAAGGAAAGATCATATTAACAGCTACACTGATTAGCTAAAGTGGTTGGAGCAAGTTAAGTGATATAAATTTGTCACTATGAAGCATGCCTCCAATTGAATAATCAATAAACACTGTATTGGAGAGGCAGTGAAGCCTTGATGATCCTACGACGCGTGAATATCCTCCTCGGAATGAAAATGATTCCAGTGTTTCGCAGAGAGGAGAGCAGAAAACGTATAAGAAGCAATACAATAAGCATCAAGATGAAACCTACACAGGGATTGTCGCTGCCTTTCTACAAGGGAGGAACAGCAATTTGTTAATAACTATGCGTTAATTTAAAAATTCTGAGCCTAGGGGCTTAGGGAGGTCGGAAATTAGATGGAAGGAAGTGATAGGATCCCGAGGAAATATTGTCCGTTGCTCACCCTGCAACTGGGGCTTGTAAAGGAAAGTGCTGCGCTTAATCTGAGTTTCTACAGAACTGCCAGCTGTAATTCTGATACTGGAGCATGTTTTGTTTGCCTTGGCTTTTCAATTCCTTCAGCTCATTCAGACCGCGTTAAAACTTTGCAAGGTAAAAATCAAGTTGACCGCATCACCCACTTGTGCAAGGTGTTGTCAATGTGTGTGGGTGTTCCAGCCGATTAGTAAGGCAAAGCACAGCATTCTTTTTGATTCTTTTTGTGTGATATTTTCCTTCCTTCCTTCCTTCCTTCCTTCCTTCCTTCCTTCCTTCCTTCCTTCCTTCCTTCCTTCCTTCCTTCCCTTCCCTTCCCTTCCCTTCCCTTCCCTTCCCTTCCCTTCCCTTCCCTTCCATCCATCCATCCATCCATCCATCCATCCATCCATCCATCCATCCATCCATCCATGATGGCAACCTATCATTACTGAAGATTCCAGATTAAAATCCACATTATCTACTGAATATAATTGCATCAATTTGTGTATGTGTCTGATGCTTTACTAATGCACACATGTGGACCTGGAAGACATTATAAAAAGAGCAGAAGTTTGTCCTGTACCTACAGAGGACCCAATGAAACAACAATGAAGGGGCTGGAGAAAGGATGTTTTTATAGTTTTTGCGTGGCTGATATCTCCAATACCTTTTGGCAGTTCTACCCCATAATGGCAACAGGTTTCAAGTAAGTATTCTCTTGGGATTAAGTTATAATATGCTTTTGAATTTTAGGTTACACAAATTGCTTTGACAATGTTTTGGTGAAAGATGGTATCGTCACTGTGTGTAATTCTTGCCTTTACTGCCCTGATACCATGCCTTTCTTCCAAAGGTGGCATATATGGTCCCTTATCCCATTTTGATTGATTGACTGATTATGCGCCATCAACTAAATGTTGACTTTTGGCAAGCACATAGGTAGACCTTCTCCAGGATGATCTGTCCTCAACCTGGCCAACCTAGCCCTCCAAGTCTTCCAATGGTGCACCCATTGCAACTGTGGATCTATCCACCTTGTTGCTGGTTATCCTCTTCTTTTCTTTCCTTCCACTTTCCCAGCGTTATAGACTTCTCAAAGAGCTGGGTCTTTGCATAAGATATCCAAAATATGATAATTTGAGTCCCTGTAGGCAAATCCTGATTTGTTCTAGGATGCGTTGTTTCCTTGAGTATCCATGGTATTTTCAGAAGTCTTCTCCAACACCAAAGCTCAAAATCATCAACGTTTTTTCTATCCTACTTCTTCAAACTCTCATATGCATAGAATATCACAGATGAAACCAATGCCTGTACAACTCTAATTGTTGTAGATATAGCCATGTCATGGTCATGTCTATATCTACAAGGATTAGATAAGTCAGAATATGTTTTTCCAAGATCTTCACTGTTATTTTATCAAGTGTTAGTTAGGAACTTCCCCACGTAGTATTCTTGATATATCAATTCTCCTTGACCATATTAATGTTAGCTGTCTAGGATACAAGAACTTCTTTGAAGTCAAGTGACTATCTGATGCTCCTGGAGGTCATGGCTACATGAATTGATTTTTTTCCACGTTAAGATAATCACATTTCAAACTTTTTTTTTTCAACTGGTCCTATTGAATGCCACAATGCTAGATCATTCAGACTGAGCAGGACTGGAGAATAATAATGAATCTGGATTATTTCTCTGATGGTGAGGGATTTTTCCCCTCTCTAAATGAGTTCAGTGCATTGTGGCTGCAAGAATTAATAAGTAACACTTGAACCAATTAGAATTGCATGTTGGCTATTCCAATTATTATTATGAATGGCATTAATAACAATTAACTAACCCCATGTGTGGTAAACTATTACAAAGTTTTGTCTGGGCTTAATTTATTTTAAATGATACTTAACAAAGAGAAAAGGGGAAAGCCAGGGTGTCCATAGGTCAGTGTGTGACTTGTGGACTTTTCAACACAAAAACGACAACATTGTCTTTTAGTATCTTTGAATTCTTGGCCTTTACAGCTTTCTTTTTCTTTTAATAAATTTTATTTAAAAGTTTTAAAAAGAACTTAAAGAAATAACACCAATACCAAATAGAGAGAACAAGGAAGAATGCAGTGAGAAAGAATAAAAAGAAATAGAAAGAAGCAGCTTCTGATTTTCTCTGCAGCAATTATAAGTACAGTGACAAAATTATCTCTTACTCTATGATTACAAAAAAGCACACTTTTTTCTATTATACTTTTTTTTTTCCTAATCATCAAAGCCACAAGTCATAAGTGCATTTTTTCCCTGTTTCATGCAAAAAGTCTATAAGGAGATTCCAGTCCACCATAAATGAAGCTATTGTCTTTTCTCTAACTAAGGACGTTAATTTAGCCATCTCGGCAAGTCCCGTCATCTTCCCCAACTAATCCTCCATTGAAGGTGGTGCTGAGCCTTTCCACTTCTGAGCATATAACAGTTGCAGTTGAGATAGATAGATAGATAGATAGATAGATAGATAGATAGATAGATAGATAGATAGATAGATAGATAGATATGTATGTATGTATGTATGTATGTATAAAAGTTCCATGACTTTTTTCTAGTTGCCTGTCCATTAGTCCCAAAAGAGGAGTGTCTGGTTTCAGTTGTATTTTAACCTTTAAAATCTTCTGAATTAATGCATGTATTTGTATCCAATTTTCTTTTGGCTTTTTCACATGTCCATCAAACATGATGAAATGTCCCTTCATGTTGTTCACATTTCCAGCAAAGATCTGAAATACCTTTATACATTCTCGACGAGTTCTCTGGTGACAAATACCAACGATACATCATTTTACAAAAATTCTCTTTAAGGCTAGAGCATAATGTAAATTTTAATCTTTTCAACCACATATTTTCCCATTGATCCATTTGTATATTATAGCCAAAATTTTAGCCTATTTTATCATACATTCTTTCACTTGCTCTTCCTCTGTCATATATTTCAGCAAAAGTTTATACATTTTAGCAATAACATGTTCATCATTAGTACATAATTCTATTTCAAACTCAGTCTTACTTTGTTCAAAACCATAAAATCTTTTATCCACCTTAAACCTTTCTAGTAATTGTACATAATAAAACCATTGATAAGTATATGTTTTTGTTGTCAAATCTTCTCTTGATTTCATTTTACAATCCCCTTGAAAGAATTCTAGCATATCACGATAAGTTAACCATTTATGTTTACTTATCATTTCTCATCTATAAAATGTTTCTTGCACTGAAAGCCACAGAGGTGTTTTCAGGCAGAACTTAAATTTATATTTATTCCATACTCTAAGGATGGCCTGCCTTATATACTGATTTTTGAAATCTACATTTACCTTAGCTTTGTCATACCATAGATATTCATGCTATCCAAATCTCAAATCATGTCCTTCTAACTCCAATAGTCTTCTATTTCTTAATAAAACCTACTGTTTCATCCAAACTAAACGACAGGCAGCAAAGTATGATTTCAAATCTGGCAGACCCTCTTTCTTTTGCATCTTGTAGAATCTTATATTTGACTTGGGATTTAGATATATCCTTCTACTGTTGTTTAAATGGTACATCAGTTGTCAAAACAGGTATTGTTTGAAACAAAAATAACATTCTAGGTGAAACATTCATCTTAATCACAGAGAATCTATCCAGCAGGGACAATTGTAGTTTGTCCCATCTTAACATATCTTTTTGAACTTCATTCCATGTCTTAACATAGTTATTTTGAAATAACGTACAATTCATATTTGTCATAGTTGCACCCAAGTGTTTTACTTTCTTCTCAATTTAATAACCCCTTTTGTTCATCAGTTCTGTTTGATCTTGTATCTTCACGTTTTTTGTCAACATCTTTGTCTTCTGTTTATTAATCTAGAAACCTGCCAAGGCCCAAATTCTTTTAAGTTACTCATTAAAAATTCAATCCCCTTTAAGGGGTCTGCCAAAACCAAAACCGAGTCATTTTCAAAAGCTCTTAACTTGTATGACTTTTTAAATCTTTATCCCCACAATCCTCTCATCTTGTTTTATATGTTGATTCAATATTTCAAGAACTAAAATAAAGAAAAGAGGAGACAGTGGATAACCTTGTCTTGTTCCTTTTTGTATCTCACATGGTTTTGTTAAATCTCCATTAACAATTGTATGTATTTTCTGTAAAGTATAAATCAATTTTACCCGTTTTATAAAATTCTCTCCAAAATTCATATTTTCCAAAGCCTTAAACAAGAAAGTCCAGTGCAAATTGTCAAAAGCCTTCTCTGCATCTAAAAAGATCAATGTGGTTTTTCATTATGTTGTTCCAAATATTCCAACATATCCAACACAGTTCTAACATTGTCTTTCAACTGTCTTTTAGATAAAAACCCACATTGATCACCATGAATAAATTCTCACAAAATTATTTTCAGTCTTTCAGCTAAGATCATTGTAAATACCTTATAGTCATTATTCAACAATGATATTAGTCTGTAATTCCTTGCTAAAGTCAACTTTTGTCCTTTAGATATTAATGTTATATTAGCCTCTTTCCAAGTCTCTGACATTTTTCCACTCTGTAAAATATAATTCAGCGTATTTTGTAAAGGTTGTAAAAGTTCATCCTCAAAACATTTATAATATACAAACTTGATAATCCATCTGGCCAGGTACCTTCCCTAGCTTACTCTTTAATTACTTCTTAAACTTCCCTTAACATTATAGGTCCATTCATAATTTATCTTTGTTCTTCTGTAATCCTTGGTAAATGTTGTTTTCTTAGATATTCATCTATTTTCTCCAACAGAATACCATGTCCTTTATACAAATGAGAGTAGTATCGATAAAAATTTTTTGTATGGCCACGTTATCTGTTAATACAATGTCTCCCGCTTGTAGTTTCAATATCATTCTCTTTTCTTTTTCTTTTCACAGTTTGGAAGCCAACCATTTCCCTGGTTTATTCGCAAATTCAAACTTTCTTTGCTTTGCATAATTCAATTTTATTTCCATGTCTCTTATTGTTAACATAGATAACTGTTGCTGTAAAATCTTAATTTGTTGGGAAATATTTGTATTCCCTGGACAGTTCCTTAATTATTCTTCTTTTCCTTTAATCTCCTCCAAAATACTTTGTATTTTCTCCTGCCTCTTCTTCTTAAGTTCAGAGTTATATTGTATCAGGTAACCGCTAATAAAGGCTGCCAAATTCAGTATCATCTTTCAATCCGTGTTGCATCTGTTGTAATTATTGTGTAGGTCCTTCCAAAACCTTCAATTCCATCTCCTCCAATTCTCCTTTATATTTTTCTAAGAAATTCCCTCACCTTCTGAACAGAATTCAGTCTAAATCATACCTTCCAGTTTACCCCATTGAAATGAGTTCTTTTTCTGTTTTAATTTTTCAGCCAAGCAGCAATATTCTTTTCTCTTATGTAAAATTCTAATAGAAATCTCTTTCAAAACCATTGTCTGTTTTATCAATTTTCAGTCTTGCATTAAAATGTTGCTGCAGGACTTGATCCCTTGTCTTCTTTCTAAGTGCACTAAAATATCTCAAGAGGCATTCCTCATCCTGGCAAATCTGGAATTTATTCTATAGATCTTTTACAGCTTTCTAAAGCAAGATTCGAGACTATGAGTATGCTGTTCAGAGAAGAAAGAAGATTGGTATTAGAGGAGCTGGAATGGGCTGACAAACTCCAGATATATCTCAAATTTGATGGTGTATTCTTGGGCAATGTTTCCACAGATTGGAGGAAAATTTGGTCAAATTATTATAGGAGAGTGTGGTATTTTCCCTCCTATTGAGTGACAAGGGAACACAGGTGAATAACCTGGCCCATTGCAGATCAATGGAGAGAAGGTGACATCTCCCTGCCCCCACCCAAGAGATGCCCACGTATCACTTGGCCATCTCTCACTATGTCAGCACAAGAACACACACTCCACCCATGAGAAATTTCACACATTAATGACAATAGGTAAAAGGAAAATTAAGGAGAATGTTTCAACATCTTTTCTCTCAGAATAGGCTGATAGATGTCTTTAGGGAAGAGGGAGACATATATGTGCACGCACCAACACACATTCTGAGAACTTTTTTACCACTTTGAGGAAGACATTGGATTGCTAAATTCTGAGTCCCACATTAATTTAGATGGTGTGGGTCAGGTTCATTTATATCAGGCATCATCAAAATTTCACATCTTGTGGTTCATATCATCACTGGCATTGTTAATAACAGACCAAGAGTTCATTACTTTCTATGCAGACCAATCTTATGCTGATTTATGATTTTTAGTTGCTCTCATGGTGTTAAATGAGGTATCTTCAGGTTTTCATTATTAGTATTAATAGCAATATGAAATACCTTATTGATTGGAAATCAATACAAATAAGTCTGGACCTGTAGCAATCTGGATCCAGGCCTGAGGTAGGTGCTGAAACAGCTACCTTGATTGATCATTGAGAGAATGGATGAAGTCTAGCTCAGAGGCTGGATTTGGACAACGTGCAACCCTGAATGGTCCTGGTAGTTTTGTGTGCTGTGTGAAATCAACCATTGTCTTAGCATGTCATATGAAACAGGTCATCATGTCAACCCATGGGAGAGATTGGTTTTGTTTGGGCATAATTTGTCTATATCAACACAGCTATTAAGTTTTGAAAATCTGGCTTTAGGATTAATTAGGTTGTATGAACCTAGTCTATTGATTACCAATTTTTCTGGATTTATACAATGTACTGAACCATACAGCATTAGGAGTATGCAATGTTTCAGATCGAAATTTGAAAAGGTCCTTGGGAATATGTGACTGTCTTAATACAGCACCTGTCTGGGATTCATGAAAGCCACTGGATTTTCTCCAGGAATTTATAGCTGATGCAGGGAGATCTCCGCTATAGCCACCAAATGCTGTAGCGATGTGGCTACTTTAATGAGTCAGAGACTGGCGTCATACTCCCATGTGTTCCAAAAACTGAAGTGGAAGCATTGCACAACTCTATAAGCTACCCACATGGCCAGGTTTGTACAACAGACTAGGCTGTAAAAATCTGGATGACAGCTAGATGGTGCAATGAGGATTTTCTTCATTGCTTTGATTTGACCTAGTGCAATCTGGGTTTCTGCAGCCCAGAACTGGTAACCCTACTGGAGAAGGTTCAATTAACTGAAATGGAATTCTGATCAGACAGTGGGAAAGTTCTGGAAATGGCAGTCCAGATGGGATTGCACTGAAAAAGCAATTTCACACTTTGAAGATATTCCTTGATTCAATTTGCTTCTGAAGACCCAGTGACATAAACTACTTTCTTGTAGTTTGGGCTTTTTCAACAATGATGGCCATAGGCTGACTGCTGCATAGGCTGACTGTGGACTGGATTGTTATAATGCATGGTTTGTTAGGCTGTCCTTGAAGATGGCTTGATGTTGGAGAATTCTAGTGGATGCCGGCACATTTTTTCATACTACTACATCAATTGTCTCCCAGCCCAAATCAAGTTACTAAGTGGTTTGAGATCAAACTGTCTACAGAAGTGGCTGTTTCCACAGCCTGACCTTACCTTACTTCTACAGCGGCTTGTTGGAGAGTGTGATTTAGAGAAGAGTGTCATTATCTACAAAGAATTTCTTTTGAAGGTGCTAAACGTTGGAAAGTCCGGCTGAAATATGTAATCTAGCCCTGAGAGGACCCTCTTTTCAGCACTACCAGTAGTCCTCTTTTTGAAAAAAAGATAGTAAAGCATTGGAATTGGCAATGTTGCTTCAAGGGTGCACAGTTCATTTTACATACAGTACCGTGCAAAAGTTTTAGGCAGGTGTGAAAAAA
This sequence comes from Python bivittatus, assembly GCF_059951505.1. Lineage (NCBI taxonomy): Eukaryota > Metazoa > Chordata > Lepidosauria > Squamata > Pythonidae > Python > Python bivittatus. The sequence goes on along the minus strand of NW_028277055.1, from coordinate 379,407 downwards.
TGCTGTAAAGTAAGAATGCTTTCAAAATATATATTGTAATTGTTTATGTTTATCAATTTACAAAATGCAAAGTGAGGAAACAGAAGAAAAACCCAAATCAAATCAACTGGTGTAACCACCCTTTGCCTTCAAGACAGCATCAATTCTTCTAGGTACACTTGCACACAGTTTCTGAAGGAACTTGGCAGGTAGGTTGTTCCAAACATCCTGGAGAACTAACCACAGATCTCCTGTGGATGTAGGCTGCCTCAGATGCTTCTGTCTCTTCATGCAATCCCAGACAGACTCAATGATGTTGAGCTCAGGGCTCTGTGGGGGCCAAACTATCACTTCCAGGACTCCTTGTTCTTCTTTACGCTGAAGATAGTTCTTAATGACATTGGCTGTATGTCTGGGGTCATTTTCTGGCTGCAGAATAAATTTGGGGCCAATCACACGCCTCCCTGGTGGTATGGCATGATGGATAAGTATCTGCCTGTATTTCTCAGCATTGAGGATACCATTGATCCTGACCAAATCTCCAACTCCATTTGCAGAAATGCAGCCCCAAACCTGCAAGGAACCTCCATCATGCTTCACTGTTGCCTGCAGACAATCATTATTGTACTGCTTTCCAGCCCTTCGGCAAACAAACTGCCTCCTGCTACAGCCAAATCTTTCAAATTTTGACTCATCAGTCCAGAGCACCTGCTGCCATTTTTGTGCACCCCAGTTCCTATGTTTTTGTCCATAGTTGAGTCGCTTAGCCTTGTTTCCACGTCAGAGGGATGGCTTTTTGGCCACAATTCTTCCATGAAGACCACTTCTGGCCAGGCTTCTCCAGGCAGTAGATGAGTGTACCTGGGTCCCACTGGTTTCTGCCAGTTTTGTGCTGAGGGCACTGCTGGACATCTTCTGATGTCAAAGGGAAGTAAGCATGATGTGTCTTCCATCTGCTGCATTAAGTTTCCTTGGCCGACCACTGCATCTATGGTCCTCAACATTGCCCATTGACAGACTGCTCCTGTCTGTGCTCCTGCACTCTGAAGATGCCGGTCACAGGTGCTGGCGAAACATTAGGAAACAAAACTTCAAGACCACGGCCACACAGCCCAGAAGACCCACACCAGCCATCGTATGCTGGCCGTGAAAGCCTTCGACAATACATTTCCCATTTCTTTGTGCTTCTTCAAAAGAGCTTGAACAGCACATCTTGAAACCCCAGTCTGCTTTGAAATTTTTGCCTGGGAGAGACCTTGCTGATGCAGTAGAAATACCTTGTGTCTTGTTGCTGTGCTCAGTCTTGCCATGGTGTGTGACCTGTGACATGAAACTGTCTTCCACAACCTCACCTTAGGAGCAGAGTTTGGCTGTTCCTCACCCAGTTTTACGCCTCCTACACAGCTGTTTCTGTTTCAGTTAATGACTGTGTTTCAACCTGCAGATGAAATTGATGATCATTAGCACCTGCTTGGTATAATTGCTTAATCATACACCTGACTCTAATTCTACAAGATCCCTGACTTTGTGCAAGCGTACAAAGTGTGCAAGTGTAAGAACTGATGCTGGTTTGAAGCCAAAGGGTGGTCACACCAAATATTGATTTGATTTGGGTTTTTCTTCTGTTCACTCACTTTGCATTTTGTAAATTGATAAACATAAACAATTACAATATATATTTTTGAAAGCATTCTTACTTTACAGCATTTTTTCATACCTGCCTAAAACGTTTGTACAGTACTGTATAATTCCTGTCGGTATTGCATATATTCAATCAGTCTATTCCGTCAAAACAAAAGAAAATCTTCATTTGTTCTTCCACACAACTTTCCCACTTACAGAGATTTAGCCCTTGCGTATAGCTTTGCTTCAATGCATACAATTTTACATGTAATTTGGCACTGGAGAGAATTATATGTTGACACAGGTGGCTCTATGAATAATGTATCCAATTTTTCCACACTGGATCACTCCATTGCAGTTGAAAAGAAATCTATGATCAATTTCTCCAACATCATTACTTACCTTCCTCTGTCTGCTGTATAGATTTTATAGGCTTATGCTCCTCTCATTTGCTCTAATCATTGTTATATTCATTTCAGCCTGATTAATTTTATTCATACCTTGCTATTTTGGGTCTCAGAATCCATTTCGATGAAACCTGGTCCATAAACAAATAAACAAGGGAGCGATTCGAAAGTTAATGAATAGCGGGTTAATGTCAATCCAGTTTCATCTTTGTGGAAAGCTACTCATATGTAATTCCATTTAGCAAATCAGTTTTCTAAAAAATAGGAAAAGGGGGTGGTAGTAGAAAAAAATCATAATGGTTATCTGGGTTTTGGGTGTATGTTTTATTTAATATATACATTTTTGTATTCATTTTTTGCAGTCTCCAGAACCAGCAATTGAACCAAATGTCAGTGGTATAATTATGAAAAACCAATGGTGTGGTTTCTTTCCACTTTAAGGTGGAAAGCACATTATAAAAATCTTGTGTATGTCTTACAATGACAAAAAAACTTCCCTGAATTATTTCCCCAAAACACAAAGTCTCCTGCCCACAATGAAGTAATTTTCCTTCATAAATCAAGATGGCAAGGGCAGATTTATTCTTGTCATGACTGCCACAACAGAAAGGTTCTGTGACATGCTACTGAGAAAGGGGACACTTTGAAGTCATCTGTGAAAAACTCAAAGGGTTGCTTTGTACACAACTCACTTAACTAAGGCAAGTGAAGCACCATTGGCTCCATTTGTACAACATAGTACACTTGGTTAAGTTTGGCTTTGGTTAGTGTTAATCCATGTTCTGGCTTACCGTGTGGTGCTAACTTAATCTGTGCTGACTGGCAATACATCTGCATGTTTTCAGAGAGGGTCCTTGTCCAACTCATAAACCTGAAGCCTTTTGAATGAAAATATATGCTTTGTTAGTGTTGTGCAAAACAACCTTGAGGTCATTTTAGCATCCAGAAGAAAGTAGGCTGGCCATTTCAAACGAGAGCATGTTTTGATTTGGCCACACAAGACACTCTGATTAAAGGGTCATCAAAATGAAACATCTCTTTGAGACTCTGCACAGACCTATGTTGTCCTACTGAGGGATAAGCACTTTGGAAATCAGAGTGTGATTGGGAAGCTTTTCCATATAAATCCCATTTATCCCATTTGGTACTTGGTATTTGGATAGGAGACCCCCAGGAAATTAAAGGATCCTCAGAAGAAACAGTACCAAATTATTTCCATAATATGACAAGAAAACCACACAGTTAAGATGGAGTCATCATGACCTGAAGGAAAGATAAAAACTAAACCATCAGGAAACTGAGGCAGCAACCCTTCTCCCCCAAAATTCCCACCTGAATCACTTCACCAAATAGGCTGGTGATGTGGAAGATGGGACTTTCAAACAATCTGGTAAGTTCTATCATATGAAATATCAAACTACGTTTTGTGAAATGTTGACCCAGTGAATACTGAAGAGAGAAGAGTTAATTTCTACAAATGGATGAAACAAAGCAATAGGATTAGGCAAGTGGTCCTGAAGGAGCCAGGGCCAAGGGTACAGCTTCCTTCAAGAAGATTAAAGTAATATTAAACTATATTAAAAGTGGTCTCACAAGAGCATAAAATAATCCTACTCTGTGTTCGGGCACTGCTGAGGACAATGTTGATTCATTTTGTTTTTATACCATTCTACTTTCCAAAAGAGTCCAAAATGGTGTGCAAAAAGGATAAAAACGATTGACAACAAAAAAATACATAAAATTATCAGCAACAAAGCCTACTATTAAATATTGTCCATGAGAAAACTGAATTTTCTAACAGATCAGAAAGATTAAGAAATCTGCAAATTGTCCAACAAACAAAAAAACAGAATTTTCTCCTCTGAGAAGTTATGAACTAGCCTTAGTTAGAGTGTTTGAGATCTTTAATATTTGAAATATGGAGAGAAAAGTGGAATATGATTTTTAAATAATAATTTTATTAAAAGTTTTAATTATAGCAGTAAAAGATAATACAAACATGATCAAGATCTATAAAATTATGAATGCTGGAGTTGAATTGGACAATGAATCCCCACCCCCCTTCTCTACCCTATTCTATGGCACACTTTAAAGTTCTCCAATAAAATGGGCTATTTATCTTTAATTAATAGCTGGCTTCATATAACATAGTATACCATGCTTTATTTAACTGTGGTTTATTAGATAAACCACAATGATTGAATTCATACAACATGGGAACCAAACCATCAAACCTCATTATAGTTTAGTATGTTCTGTGAATCCAGCCATAAGAAAGAGGGATAAAAAAACAGTGGGATTGATCCCCTGAACTTCACGTAACAAATAATCAGTTTTGGTATTGGCTGCAACAGATTTTGGAAACAGTCACAAACCTAGATAGCTTTGGGCATTTGACATATTCCCACAGGATGACTGTATCCTTGGTTATTATTCATTGAAGCCATACAGTGAGAGTGTAAATTCAGAGGCTTTTGGGGAGCAACAATGGATTTCCTAAAGGTACCGGTTATGCGCTATAGGAAGCAGGATCCTGTAGTCAATAGATAAGTAGGCTTTTCTTCCTATTCAGTAGATTCCAAGGGAGTAATTTTAGGAGATGCATTAATGTATAGAGGATAGACTCTCTCTTAACTTTGCTATTGAATTAATCCATTTAATGGGTTCATATAATGCAGGAACTGACTGACTGATGGTTCAACATTCGGTTGATCCGAAAAAAGAAAACAAAAAATGGCCCCAGCACCTGCAGGAAAAATACTAGGAAGGAAAAAGAGAGAGAGAGACAGAGACAGAGACAGAGAGGAAGGAAGGAAGGAAGGAAGGAAGGAAGGAAGGAAGGAAGGAAGGAAGGAAGGAAGGAAGGAAGGAAAGGAAAGGAAAGGAAAGGAAGATGGAAAAAAGGAAAGGAAGATGGAAAGAAAGAAAGAAAGAAAGAAAGAAAGAAAGAAAGAAAGAAAGAAAGAAAGAAAGAAAGAAAGAAAGAAAGAAAGAAAGAAAATATAATGCATTGGACTATAAACCAATCAAACTATCTGGATTCACCCTACACTCTAGGCCACAGAAAGACATACCAGGGCAAAGACTCCCACAGAATTGGATGGGTTTATCAGAATGACAAAATAAGATTCACAAGTCAGGCTCTATCCCCTATATAAATGTGTACAACCTCACAACACGTGTACAAAAGAGGCTGAGCTTGCATTACAATGTGGTGATATCCAGTGAGGAATGGCGAACTAACACTCCACATTTTCCCCGGTCTGCAAATTGAGGGGGGCATTGTGGCTGAAAAGGCAGCTGGATGCAGGATACGGACTGCCACAATTCTCTCTGGATTAAAGAGAGATCTTGAGATTACCCATATGTACTCCGGACAGCTGTTTTTTGTAAGTAGATGGCAGAAACTGATGTTTTTGCAGCTGCATGTGATCATCTGGGAGCCATGGGTTTAATCATGCTCTGAGCCATTAATACAGCCTTTTAGGGATTCAAGGTTCAACCAAACCTCATCTTTTTAATCACTTTGGAGCTAATTTTTTTTTTTACTGTTTTTTTAAAATTGAAAAACTTTTGGAACCACAAGTTTAGTATTTGCTGGGTGAGTCTCTGTTCAATCCATTTAAAAAGAAAGAAAATTAAAATGGGGTGAGGTATGGAATGAAGATGTATTTGGTTATATTTTAAGAGACACTGATAAGTTGTTAATGTTGAATATACTTTCTGGGGGTGAAGTGGGAAATTTCTTATTCTTATTTTTTCCCTTCTTTTTTTTCTTTTTTGGGGAGATTTTTTCAATGTATTTTGGTATTAGGTTTTTGTATCAGTTTTATCTGTTTAATATAATTGTTAACAAAATTATTGAGGGGGAAAAACCCAATGTGGTGATAAATGTTTTGTCAGTTGCCCCACTTTGCCTCCCTTGTAGACACCCATGCCAAGGTTAAGAGTAATGAAGATGAGCATGTTGTGAGATCCATTTGGTCAATCTTTGAGCATCTAACTCAGTGTATCATAAAAAAATACCTGCAATAATATGGAATTGCAGAAAATGTCATAGGGATTAGTGCCAGGCATTATAGCATGTGGTCTCTGATCCAGCAATGTATGCAACTCGTATTTAAGGTAAAGTATCAATCAAGCCGTTACAAAATATAATTCAGAGGAGACTGTTTATGTCTTACGGTGTTTGTGCTTGACAATTAAGGGTTATTACTGAAACATAAAAGGAAAGCCTTAAATGAGGAGAAGAATGTGCCATTAACACAAAATTTCACTGCACTTCCCTGTCATTTTAGCAAAATGAAATGCATAACTGTAGAGAAAGTCATTACTAGCCTAGGCGGAGCTGATCTGAATACTATACGGTTGCACAGAGGAGTGTGCTGGTATTTTCCTTTTAAGATAGTGCTTCTTAATGGCCTGAATGAAAAATATTCCTTTATTTCTTTTTTTATGAGGAAAATATAAACACGTGCTGCTCCATGAGCCATTTGTAAAAAGCCTATAGAGTAGAAACGTACAGCATGACAGACATATTTAAAATGGATGGCATTTAATTATCTATACCTTTCAATTTAGTCAGCGTTTTAGTTTGAAGTCAATTGACTTAAGTGCCAGCTGGAACTGACAAAGAAAAAAAAAGAAACCCCCTTTTTTTGGTGCTAATATTTTCAGCAATGAAGTTGTACTAGAAAGTTCTTGGACAAATAGTACTGTGGGTAACATTTGCAAATTAAGATGATTATAATGCAGCTGATAATAAGAATTGAGTACTAATTAACTAGAAGTTTGGCTCCTTTATTGGGAGAATTGCTAAGATTCTTTACTTTAACAGCCTCCTGTGGCAGTGAGACATGGCTGCAATTTTCTTCAGTGTGGCACGTAGTGCTATGGAGGACATCCTGTTCTCTCCCCTGATGAGCTTGGGGTCACCCTGCCACCCTGTGGCTGGGCAAGGCAGCAAAACAGTGCAAAGTGAAGCAACATGACCAAAAAAATATGCCAGTTTGGAACAAAAACATGTTTAGAGACATTCCCCTGCATTGATTTGTGAAATTTCTCCTCATGGTGAGTGATGTTCTTGCACTTCTTCAGTCAGGTTGGTCTGTGTGTGTACTGTGTGTGTGTGTCAGAGAGAGAGAGACAGAGGGACCTTGTCTTTCCTCATATAATTTTCCACCACAGCCTGTAGCTTCGTTGGTGCTCCACTTTATGGACGCTTCATAATTAAATACAGTACAAGCACTCCCCTGCCATGTGAATTTTCACCAGATTTTTCTTCTCTTTTGAAGTAAAAGTTGAAAACAATTTCTCATTGGTCAAGTTAAAGGAGATAAGGGTAGGAAATGAAGGAGATTCTTCTCTGCCCAGCAGTGAAGAACAATAGCAATTTAAAAAGCATGGGAATTTCTCTCCTTAGATCACTGAGAGTGGCTGGATAACTTGGATAAGAAAGAAATAGCTAGGAGGCTGCAGAAAGACTTGAGATCTTTGATGGGTGGGCCAGGGAAAGAGCATATTGGAAGTAGAAGATGCAGGTTCATCCCTCCACTAAAGCATTTCTCCAGACTCCTTCAGGACCACTTACTATCTCTATATTTGTTCCAAATCAACCATCTGCTATTTACCCCGTGTCTGCCTGAGTAAGTGACCAGAGTCAGAATCACCCAGACTTTGGGTTTGACATTAGTTACCTTAACAACTGCTCTTTTAAGCTGCAGAGCACCTCCAAAGAGATGGAGTCAGCATTCATGGTGATAAATGATCAGCAGGATGGTAGCTGTTCAGGACCTCACTGCAATCATCTTGAGCAATGGCTTATGGGGGCAAACATTCCTTCAAAAGCCAATTCTTTTCTCGGCCAGCCCAATCACAGCCTCTTTGTAGTCCTAGTTCTGTGTCATCACTCAGTTAGAGCTGGGAGCATTTCTCCAGGAATAAATTACTCTTTCAGGAGAGGTTAATCCCACCTCCACACCCTTCCCTCAGTTGCTGGGCATCTTCAGCTTTGATGTCCTCTAGGAAATGTGACACTTCTCCCTCACTCCTAGGTTCCACCACCATCACTGCTACCTTGATGATGATTAATAAGTATTTCAAATGCAGCTAAGGTAGCCTAAAGCTGGAATCATGCAACAAAAAATTGCAGGTTGTTTTAAACACAGGTTATTCAATAAATCAGAACTAATCTGGTTCATGCAATGGACTAGGATATATGTTGTGGACTATGATTCCCGATGGCTAGGATCACTAGCTAAACCAGAACCATAACATTATTTGCCCTGAAGGCCGTAGAAAACATGTGTGAGGGGTCAGCCAATGTGACTGGGAAGAACCCTGCCATAGTGTCTTCTGATAAAAGGAGTCTACCCACCCATAACAGCAACCATTTTGTGAACTGACAAGCCCCAAATCTTCCATTTTATGAGAACCCCACAACTCACAACTCATGCATATTGGCTTACCAGCCCAAAAGGGCTAGTGGCCTGTAACCTAGTTTTGCATTCTACATTTTGTAATGCATATTCTTCCATTTTCTCAAGTCAGGCCAATCCTGGCAAAGCAAAATATCTTTTTTTCAAGTAGAAATATTATTTTGCCTTTATTCCTGTCCTCTCCATTTCTTCCTCCTGCATATTAATACTTTGCTCTTTTCCAGTAATGGTTTCCTAATAGGTCTTATTAATAAGGGCCTTTATTAAGCAACCAAACTTTCTTAATGAAAATATCTTGAAAGCTCTATATTAGATTTAATAAGCCCAGGGAATCAGTATCCTAAAGATTTTCCCAAGCTAATAGTTACTTAGGAAGTGCACATTTGGTCTTAATAAAGGAGCCCAGGAAGCAGGTGGTACACAGAAGGTTCATTTCAATCAATCAATTATATTGTAATATAGCAATCAGACAGTGTATGGAAAACACTCATCCCAGTAAATTAGATGCAACCACCAATATGTTAGAGAAAAAGCAAAGAGGGTATCGAATATTAATTTCCCATTTACTCTTTTAATCCTTGTCTACATTTGCAGGGCTAAACATAAAGAAGGGAATTGATTTAAATTATGATTATTAACACCAGACAGTAGGAAACACAGTCTTGAAAGAATGAGCTTCCTTTAGCAAATTCGGTAACGGAATGAGAACATTTATTTGGGGAGTTGGCATCCTTTTCTAGATCAAGGTACCATCCAATCACCTGGATGTCTTTTTTTTTCTTTTTTTTTTTTGAGGGGCTGTCGTGTTTTGTTTTGCCAAAACTTCTTGAAATTGACAATAAGATCTTGAAGGAAATGACTAAAATATAATGCAAGAATGATAGCATTTCATTGACATGAGATGTCAATGGTACTTCAAGGAATTGCAGCATTGTCTCTGAACATTCTTCATGAGATGGCTGAGACCTTAAGATATCTCATGCGAGATTAACAAAAATTTCACAAGATGCTGGCTGTTGTATTTCCAACTCTTGCCTTCCATTATAACAGAAGCACACACATTCAATTGCTCTGAGTGTAGCATCAGGTTGTGTGCAAGGGCAGGTGAGTGTTTATATTTTCATTTTAAATGTATTAACCAAGAGACAAGGTAACATAAAACGGTTTCATAGCATGAAAAAAAGCTCATGCATTATGATTTCATGAATTTCAAAATCTTACTTCAAATTATAAATAGTACTAATCTAAACCATTGCCTGCCAATTCTAGAACTTTTCTTAAATAACACATACTTCTCCAGATTGGAGTACAACAAGCAGGCAGTTCTTTACTGTAGGGTTTTTTGACCAGTGAAAAGTGTCAAATCTTGCTCTATCTCAAAAAAGGAGCATGGTTTCAATTGTCTTATTCAAAACTGTAGCAAATGGATTAAATGTTTCTTCTATTGATGGTGGGACAAAGTTATCCATAGCACGGGTTCTAGGATTCTCAAGGATTCTATTCTCAAATTACTGTTCAACCCACTTTTGTCTCTGCAAGCCTTTAAGATGGACCTCCATTTAGCCTCAACTCCCACAGAAAAGGAAGAGAGGAGGACAGAAATTTTGGGTCCCTCCCATTTGAAGCTCCAAAAAGAATCCAGGTAAGCCACATTTCCTATGCCCAAGCTCTACAATCACGGCAAGAGCATTCAAGCACAACACTGACGAAAATGGCTGAAGTGATGTTGCTTCACCAGCTCCAGCCCTTTCCCACATGCAGGACATGTCTCCATGCAGGTACAACTGCTTTGACAGGCTTTCAAGATTATGTTACATTAGCCCACTAGCCCAAAAGATCATTCCAGAACTCCAAGTGGTTTGTATTTTCTGAGTTTGCCAGCCTCAGAGGACTCCACGCATCTACTCAAGAGAACACAAGCTTTATTTTGGATAGAACAACCAAATACTTTGGGAACATATAGTACACATGTTTACAATTGGAACAAAATACTTCCTCTGGGGATTGGACCAGAACTGTTGCTCCACTGTATTGTAGACTAACTAAAGTTTCCAATCTGTCCTGAAGAACAGTTCCACAAGATAGAAAACTAGTGTAAACTGGAAATTACCATGGCAGGGATGTTGTGGTTTGTTAACCAAACATACACTTAATTTTGATAGACATCAGGAAGGAACTCCTTTCCTAAAAAACTCCTTTTTTAGACTGGGAAGTGTGCCAGAGAGGTTTCAAAGTGATGGGAAGAAGTTACATCAAAGCCTACAAGCCAGCATCAGCTCAGAAACAAGATCAATAGAATTTCATAATAAATTGTCAAGCACCCTGAAAACAAGAAGACACTTGCAAGGGATGGAAAATTCTAAGACATTGCAAAGGAGATTTTGATACAGCATTATTGGTAACCCTGGTGGCCATGCGTCATTCTAAAAACCCTCTTAGTTCGAGAGAACATTCAAACTGTGAACCCAGTCTGTAAGGGAAAATGTGCCCCATTCAGGATAGGAAGACGATTGCCCCCTGTTTTTGCAGGTCCCAAGATTTACCAGCATTTATCTTTATATACTGTATGATTAGATACCATATGCAATCCATTTGTACCTCTTCAGAGCATCACCACTAAATTAATTCTGAATATTTCTCACATGCAGTATGGGCGCAGTTAAGGAGAACTTGTCCTTTCATTTTATTTCAGTTGTACAAATTGTTCAGTAACCAACAGTATTTTATAAAAATATTAATTGTCATGTTTTTTTAATCCATAGGAGCAGATTAAAACTCATTTGCATCTCATTAGTCATTCTAGTTTGGATACTCTTGGAAGGACTAACCTTTTCATTTTTTTCCCCAGCATAAAACTCATGGGCAGCAATCTCTCCTTTGAATTCTGATATCATACATTTGTTTAACTTCCTGAGTAAAGTAATTAATACTACAAAGCCTTAGTTGCTTGACAGAATACATTTTTATAGCTGACAATTTTTATGTCTTGGGACTTCACAGAAGAATTTGATTTAATTTGTCCCAAGGTTAAACCTGGGAGGGAGGGAGGGAGGGAAGACAGTAGAATATCGACAAGCATTTCTTTGATGGTACTCTTCAGATAATATAAAATTTCTTCTAGGTGCCATGACCTGGCTAATTGCACCTAGAGAAACTTGGCTGATACTGAACACCTAAGGAATTTGGATCTGGGATACTAATAGGGAATCCAGGGCTGTAGACTAGACTGGGAACTCCCCCCCGCCCCCAAGAAAGAAAGAAAGGGAAGGGAAGGGAAGGGAAGGGAAGGGAAGGGATGGGAAGGGATGGGAAGGGAAGGGATGGGAAGGGAAGGGAAGGGAAGGACAGGAAAGGAAAGGAAAGGAAAGGAAAGGAAAGGAAAGGAAAGGAAAGGAAAGGAAAGGAAAGGAAAGGAAAGGAAAGGAAAGGAAAGGAAAGGAAAGGAAAGGAAAGGAAAGGAAAGGAAAGGAAAGGAAAGGAAAGGAAAGGAAAGGAACCACAAAATGAAACAAATCCCAGAAGGCAACTGTAAACCTCCTCCATCTTGTGGCCAGGAAAAGTCCAGCGAACATGTGCAGGAAATCACCAAGATGCATATCTGATTTGAAGGAGTCTTTGATTTACTGTCTACCATGTGGAGATCATTTGCACTATTGTAGAAAGGGGTAGAAATGATCAAGAAGCCTAGGATCACATGATGAGCCTTGCATTTGGGTATTGCTCTACTTGATTTGGAGTCCCACTTCCTTATAGTAGTGGTTAACATTATGTTTTAATTTAATTTAAAATCATAGTATATTAAATTTCAATTATAACTTGGAAAATGACCCCAATCTTGCAAGATCATGAAACATCAGAATCGTGTGAGAACATCATGACCTTGCAAGTTCTTAGCATCCTCCTATGATGTCTCATGGGCTTTCAGGGCTCTTAGGGAGATTGTCTTGGTAAGGTTGCTGACATCTCAGCATTGTAAGGTTTCTGATTTTAACTGTGAGCCGCCCAGAGTCACCCATTGGGGGGAGATGGGTGGCATACAAATTTAATAATAAATAAATAAAAATAAAAATCTCACAAGAGTTGCCGCATTCATTTGGGGGGAAGAAGACTGGACTTACAGTATAATGTGAGACCTTGCCTAGGCACAGACTTTCAGAAGAGGCTGCTTTTTTAAAAGTATGTGCTTGCTTTTTCCTTTGGTTTGTAGTAAGAAGACAAGAATATCAAATGGGAGAGTTAGGAGGGAACAGCAAAGGAGGAACTTGATCATTGGACCTCTCAATCCATAACACGATGGATTGATCTGAATCACTGTAGAAAATGTAAGGGCTGCAAAAAGAGATTGGCTCTCAGTGTGACCTAGCTCCACAATATTATTAATTCACAAGGTCTGCAGCAAAACTGCAGAGCTGCCTGAGGAAGGAATGGGATTAGATCTTGTGGGCAGAATTAGTCCACAGAAGACCCTAAGATGAATGGACAGTTGAAACAATGGATCATTGTAGCCTCCTAGCCTTAATGTATTTTAGAAACAAGGCTTGCTTTCATTTTCTTCCCTCCTTTTACTAGAGAGAAACTAATTTTGCATTCATAAAGCCACTTCAGCAACTCCACATTTAAGCAACATTCTTAATGTATTAAATATTTTTACTATATCCACAACTCAAATTTTAGAAGACCTCTTTTGTGGCCTGTTGACTTTAGATCATGAGCTTTCTCTTCTAATTATGGACTGGACTTGGGAGATTTCCTACAAATTGTGGAAGCATTATAGTAAATTGGGTATATTATAAAGGTTTATTTTATTATTATTTTAAGTATGTAGATTTATCCTTGCTTTGTGATACATATACTGTGTTTTTCATTCTAATACATCCATCAATGAAAAGCCAAATGCAAGTTTTTAAAGAACATTTTTTATAATAAACCAACTTTTAACCTCAATGCCTGATCTAATCCCTTGAGATTCCTTAAATTCTAAGACAAATGCCTTTTTTTAAGCATTGCTATAAAACGTTTTGTGAAACTTTCATGAATGGACATTAGCTGGTATGACACCTTGAAAACAGTGTTTTGATTTACCCCTAAATAAAACTGGCCGGGCCAATTTTTAAATATAATATTTGTTGAAAATGTTTTTATATGACAGCTCATTGAAAACAGTCCTGCAGTCATTTACAAATAAATAAAAACAAGGTGATTTTTAAAAAATAAAATGCATTTCTGCCAAATGATAGTCAAACAAAACATTATACTATTAATTTTTCCAATGGAAGCTGCTTCAAAGCCAAAACATTGGTGGCTGACTTTTAAAAGCAACCGTATCTGGTCAACTGGATAAGACTAGAATAATTATCCTAGTCATCAGAGATGATCAGGAATGTATCTCTTTTTAAACCTGTTCGTGAATTATCATTCTCTTCTATTTTCTTCCATCACCATAATTGCTGTTGTTCTTAAAAGTATTGCCCCAAGAGTGTTATGTAGTGTTCAGTCCTCTCTAACCTTTTGTATTCCTTATGAACTAAAGCTGAATCTTATGCATTATATATTACACATTAATGGTTCATAATGGCTGATGACTACTAGTTACTGGATATAATGAGAAAAGGCCCTAGGTTCTGGATGGGAGAGGGAAGAAGAAATGGAGCAGCACCTTGGCTGTTGACATGGAGCTATCAGAATGGCTTCTGGATTTTGCAGCCAGCTAGGATGAAGCAATTTGGGTGGACTCCAAGCAATTTGTGCTGCTTGCTTTTCCAATAACTGATGATGAAGAAGCAGTTTCCAGACATATTTGCTTCTCATCTGTACCTACCACAGTGCGGTGTAATGGTTAAGGTTTTGGGATAGAAACAACAAGACTCATTCTGCCCTCAGCCAGGAAAGCTCACTGGGTGATTTTGGGCTGGTAATTTTCTCTTAGTCTGGCCTAGCACTCCGAGTTGTTGTGGCGAAAAAAATAGTAGGAAGGGGTACTATGCATGCTGCCTTGAGCTTCTGAGATATGAAAGAGCAACAACAACAATAAGAATAAAAATAAAAATAAACCCCCAGTGAGGCACTACCTTGATGTGGTTGTGGGGCTTGCATGCTCCAAGGAGGATGAGACCTATGGCAGATGTTCAACCATGCTAGACAGGTCACCTCAGAGGAGCCAGAGGAAGACTGTCTCTCCCATAAACAATATGGTGAGATGTAATTTACAGAAACCTATACCAGATCAGTTGTTGCCTGGGTCAACAAGAACTGTGCTAAGTGTTCTAGTTCCTGGACATGGTGACAAGTGGGCTATAGACACAGGACTGCTGGCTGAGCAACCAGGCTAGCAGCTGCAGGACTACTGGAAGAAAACTTGTTTACCCATTGCAACCATATGAAGACTGAAAACAAATAATGAAATAATGATCTACTATTACCATTCAAGTCCAATGAGAAGAGGGTATCTGAAAAGAATGCACCAGTTCTGGAAAGAACAACATCCAGAATCAGAAATAACAGAACACGGGCTAGCAGATTTTGATTTATAATACAAAATAAAGTATGCACAGAAGTAGAATTGGAAGAATTGGAAAGGTCTACCCAGGGCAAAGAAATTGAAGCCTTGCCGGAAGTAGCTCAGAAGCAAACCAGGGGGAGTCATCAGTAGAGGACGCCAGCATAGCTATTGAATCATGTTCATTCCCAAACCAGGTACCCTCTCCTCTGCCTTCTCCCAGAAAGGACAAAGCCCTCTAACTAAAAAAACCCAAGAGGAATTGAAATAAAGAATAATTGAGCACCTAGAACAGCACAGAAATAACAGAATAAGGTTGCCTGCATTGAAGCTTGTCACAAAGAAACAGCTAACACAAGTATTAAAAGATGCCAATACTGTAATATCAAATATAAGCACCAGCTTACTGCAAGAAACCAACTAACATACAGCACAGCTGCAGTCATAACTGAATATCTTGGATGCAAAATCAACAAACAAGAAAAAAAAACCAAACAGCGCACCACCAAAATGGAAGATTAGGTTAGAAAATAAGATCAGCATGCTAAGATCAGATGCAAGCAAGCTAGAACAGATAAAAGAAAAGAAGCTGAAGAACAAAAAGACCAAAGAATACCTGATCAAGAAATATCACCTAGAAACAAGGAAAATCAAAGAAGCACTGGACATAATAAAGCAGCAAATAACAGCAATAACGAAGAAGATCAGCAGATGCGAAGCTCAAATTGCACACTATAGGCAGAATCTCCAATGTCAGTCGAATCAGAAATGTTCCTACCAATCCATCAATGGAGAGACTGCAATGAACCAGTCAACACCTGACAAAGAAGACATTAGACTCTCTGCCACATGATTGGACAATCAAGTACCTAGAAATCACAGGAGTCAGTAGAAACATCAGAAGCTTTGTGCAAAGATCAATGGCACAATGGAAGACCCAGCTGCTGGTCAATGGTGATAGACTGGGAGAGATTAATATCAAGAGAGGAATCTTTCAAGGAGACTCACTATCACCACTACTGTTTGTCACTGCATTGATTCCTCTGTCAACAATACTAACAAGTCAGACCACGGCTATCAAACATCAAAGTCCAAACTCAGTGGAGGAAATACCATCAAGGCAATTAACACTCGGGCAATTCCAGTCATTAGATACACAACTGGAATAGTGGACTGGACTAAAAGCCCTGGATAGGAAGACCAGAAAAATAATGACAATGAATCATGCCCTTCATCCATCCAGCGACGTTGATAGATTCTACTTACCAAGGAACATAGGTGGGCAGGGAAAGTTGCAGGTACACCAGACAGTTGAAGAAGAAAGAAGGGCATCGGAAGAATATCTGAAGGATAGTGAAGAAGATGCACTGAAGCTAGTACACCATGAAGGCTTACTGATTACTGAAGAGACCAAACTGGCCTAAAAGAAAGAGCAAATGAAGAATAGAAAAGAGACATGGCAAGGCAAAGTATTACATGGCCAGTACACACACACACACGCACATACACACACACACACGCACAAACCCTAGCAGGCAAAGAAGATAACAATAAGGCCTGACAATGGCTAATAGCAGGAAAGTTGAAGTAAGAGACAGAGGGGCTAATTCTGGCTGCACAAGGCCAAGCCTTAAGAACAAATGCATATAAAGCCAGAACTGAGAAGACAGCAACAGACAGCAAATGCTGCCTCTGCAAAGAAGCAGAAGAAACAGTGGACCACCTAGTCAGCTGCTGCAGGAAGATCACACAGATTGACTACAAACAATGACATGACAAAATAGCAACACTGGTGCATTGGAATATCTGCAAGAAATCCCATTTGCCTGCAA
Organism: Python bivittatus; assembly: GCF_059951505.1. Lineage (NCBI taxonomy): Eukaryota > Metazoa > Chordata > Lepidosauria > Squamata > Pythonidae > Python > Python bivittatus. Next base: position 362,633 of record NW_028277055.1, on the reverse strand, counting down.
GCAAGAACTGGTGGGACCACCAAACAGACAAAGTCATAGAAAATGAAGAAGGTGAAGTGCTCTGGGACTTTAGAATTCAAACAGAGAAGCACCTGCCACACAACACCCCAGATTTAACCATTGTTGAGAAGAAAGATAAAAAATCTGGATAGTGGATACTGCGATACCTGGAGATAGTAGAATAAAAGAGGAAGAACTAGAGAAAATCTCTAAAAAGACCTGCAAATAGAAATAGAATAACTGTCATAAAAGAAGCAAAGATAGTACCAATAGTAATAGGCGCCTTGGGTGCAATCCCAAAACATCTGGAGCACCACCTGAAGACCATCGGCACTGACAAAATCACCATCAGTCAATTGCAAAAGGCAACTTTACTTGGAACAGCTTATATCCTGCAACGATACCTTTAACACCATCAGACAACAACGTCTGCCTATCCCAGGTCCTTGGGAAGGACTCGATAGGTGGATAAAAATGCCAAATCCAGTCTAAACATCTGGCTGACTATGCGACCAACAATAATAATAATTTGATGTCTTCATGATTCCTGGGCTCCTAACTAGAACCCCAGTCATAAAAACATACTAACCCTAACCCTAAAAGTATGTCAGTCTTGGTTGAATTAAAAAAGCTAAGCAGGGTGAGAAATGATTAGTTCTTGGATGGGAGTAAACTAGGCTGGGAAATCAGAAACCCCCAGGAGAAGAAAGCAAAGGAGAACCATTTCCATGCTGTTCCCTATATGAGTATTTCATTAAAGAACCAGAAGTTGAGTTGAACAACAAGGAAACTTCATCTTACTGTAAGATTCTAGAACTTTCTGTCCAGAAGGGCACCATGTAGATGGCCGCTGCTCCATGTTCTACCTCAGTGTTGCTCCCCTTGGCAACTTTAAGATGTGTGGACCAACTCCCAGAATTCCCCAGCCAGCATGTGTGGGCTTCAACTGTCCCTGGCTGGGGAATTCTGGGAGTTGAAGTCCATACATCTTACAGTTACCAAGGTTGAGCAACACTCTTCTAACAGTCTAGAAAAACAGAGTCTCCCCTGACGAAAGCCTCAGGCTGAGTAGAATATTGACAAAAGGAATAGTTACACAAGAGTGGCAGAAGAGAAAATTTACTTGCCCTTCAAAAACCAAAGCAAACAAAATGGGAAATGAAGCCTGAAATGGCAGAATGCTTCTGATGCTTCTCGGCAAGTGCCTCTGCCCCAAAGACTGGAAATTGCAAAGGGTTTTGGAGGAATCCTCTCCCTCCTGCTCTCTGCTAGTGTGGAGAGCAGTCAGCCAAAGGAATTAACCTTTAAAAGAGCTCACAAGCAGGTGTCTTGTATCCCTGAGGGCTTTGGGTATGTTATGGAGAACACAACCAAAAGAACTAAAGATTAGCCTCAAAGAGAGACCCCAGAGATGTGGTTTGCCAGGAGGGAGGAGCAGGTGACACGCTGCATCCTTAATGTCATTTGAACATTGAGACAAAATACTGAAGCAGGAATGAAGACGGGGGATTTGAGGAGCACTCTCATTTCCATTAGGGCACAGCCCATAGCTCATGTATTTAGTCCTGTTTAACAAACATGGTCAATTCTCTGCTTTTATTAGGTCAGGGGGAAGTCCACGATAACAACCATTGTTCCTTTATGTATTTGAGATGTGGAGCCTCACCAGGCAAAATAAAGCCAAGGGCTCAGCCGAACAATCTCTGGTTCTGTATTCCAGAATAAAAATATTCTACTTTCTGAAAAGCACATTAATTTTAGGAAAGAGTACCATTCAGGGCTACGATGTGTGCCATGGAATCCATGCAATTTGCTTCGCTGAGATGTTTCACCTCACCTCTGAACCTTATCCAGCAGTTCCAGTTGCTGTCAGCATCCTCAGCAAGCCAGGAAGAGGTGACCTGAATCAGGTTTGTGGGCAGCTGCCTAAAAGTAAAAATAAAATAAATAAAAAAATCCTTTGCTGTGCAGGATTTATGGAGAGGAAAGTGCTGGGTTACAAGAATTCCATCAACTGCAGTATTTTCCATTTAGAACCAATTTATCTCTGCATACATTAGGGTGGAGACCTTTTGGATTTTCTTTTATAGTTGCCTTCCAATAATCAGATGAAGAGGTGGGTGGCTTCGCTGATTATGGAGAAGGTTGCAGCTGGATATTGGCATAATGGTCCTCTGAATCTTCCTCAGAACTAACTCTTACAACATACATGTCAGGATGCAGGGTGAGGATGTATGGACTTCATGACCTCATACAAAAGTCCGTATTACATGAGATGGAGGTTGTGACACACAGGTTGCCATTTGCTCCCTTTCTCTCCCATGTAGAAGTCTGCGCAATTGTTCACTGAAGCGTTACCACCAGGACTTACCTGACAGTTTCAGCAGCCCAAAGATGCTTCAGTGCCATTGGAACTGCTGGAGAGGCCCTTCATGTCAAGCAAGGTAGACAGTTTGCTTTTAGGAGCAAGAAGGCCACATTCCTTCATGAAGTCCTTTGGAAACAGGCTTTGCATATCAGTGAGGGACCCCCTTGAAGCTTAACAAGTATTTCTCCTTGCTGCTGCTGGCCTAGTTGGAGGAGAAATGTCTTCAGCCTGACATTCTGTATACATTTCTATCAGCTTTCCTAGAAGCCTGTATGTGAACATGAACCCACCTACATACCCAAACCCATATACTAATCTGTGTGTATGTGTGTGTGTGCATATGCTTTAGAACCCTAGAAAAATGCAACATAAAAATATAGATTTTAAATAGATAGAATCCACAAAAATGCATATGCTATGGGAACAGATGCATAAATCCATTCTATATTAAGGTCAGTTTCTTTAAAAAATGTGTTTAATAAGAGAACTGTATGTAAAAGACAAGACAGACCACCTTGTCAACCATAATTTCAGTCTGAGCATCAAAGAAAGGATTCAAGGGGCCATGGAACAGGAGATAGGACTTTCAGCTCCCAAAGTATGGAACACATTGCTCCAAACATACAATTGGCCCTGAGCCTGCTTACATTCAGGAAGGTTCTTAAAGTCATCCTGTTTTAGCAGGACTTTGAACTTTAGGGTGTTTGGGGGCATCTATATATTGTGATGATGTGTTGATAAATGATGTAAAATAAATAAATAGGATATGTATGCTTCTATTCTCATCTTCCTGAAAGAGTCACGTGAGTTATCCCTGGAGTCAGGGGTTACATCATGAGTAAGATAGCATTACAAGTCTGTACCTAGTTAGATTTGATTTTGTGATAATTTCACTGAGAATAAGTGAAGGCAACTGAGAGTGAAGATAAACACTTTTTTTAAGGAAGATTCTAACCATGTGGGGTCTAGTTAATGAATGGATTGATGTCAATCAGTTAATGATATCAGTGAGAGCAAGTGAAATAAATTGTAAGTGGGATTGATTCAGGAGGATGTAAATTAACTGGCAAATGTTTTGCATGCAGTGCTGAAAATTGTCCTAGCAAAGACTTGCTTTCCTCCCAACCCTAAACCTCCAAGTTTCCAAATCGAATGAAATAGCAAGCCATGCTTTCCTATAACACAGAAAGATCACTTATTTTAGACACTGACCAGCAAGATTTACATTCAATATTAAAATTAAAGCCATCCCATTATGCCAATATTTAACTTTAACCTATGGTCTGATTTCAAAATCAGGGCATTTGGTTGTCCCTACTACTCTGCCAAAACCTGTTTATAATTTCCCCAAAGGCCTTTGTAAATCAAATTAAGTCAAAATTTACTTCTATCACTGATGATATACAGTATAAAAAAAAATCCCAAAAGGTAAATATATACAATAAAACAGTAATCGATAATAATAAACGGTAGGGGCAAACTTCAAATAATGCTATTAATTGCCCTACCAGCCAATACCTCCCTTGTGGGATATGCACTCAAGAATAACTTGGAAACTCTCAAAGTAATTTCACTGTGTAGGACAGGTAGAAGGTAAGTGACAAAATGGGTCCATCTAACAGATATTTTGTTAAAGGAGATCTATACTCTGAAATAATATGCTTGTAATAATTGATTGATTGATTGATTTTGTGCCATCAAGTCCCTTTTTAATCCTAGTGACCACATAGATTTTCTCCAGGATGATCTGTCCCTCACTAGTTCTTTGAAGTCTCCCAATGGTGTACCTATCACCACTGTAACCTAGTCCATCCACCTTGTTGCTGGTTGTCCTCTTTCCTTCTACCTTTCCCAGCATTAGAGCGTTCTCCAGAGAGCTGGGTCTTCACATAATGTGTCCGAAGTAGGATAATTTGAGCCTGGTCATTTGTGTCTTGACTGAGAATGTTGGGCTGATTTGTTTGATGATCCGTTTGTTTGTTTGTATTTTGGTTATCCACGGTATTCTCAAGAGTCTTCTCCAACACCAAAGTTCAAAAATGTCAATGTTCTTCCTACCTTGCTTCTTTAAAGTCCAACTTTCACTTCCATATAGTGTCACAGTGCACATGACTTGCATGATTCTGATCTTTGTAGGTATAGACACATCACAGCATTAGAATAACTTTTCCAAGGCCTTCATGACTACTCTAGCAAGTGCTAGTCTGTGGTGTATTTCTTGAATGCTTGTTCCTTTGCTGTTGATTGTTGGCCCTAAAAGGCAGAACCTCTCCACCACTTGGATATCTTCACTGCCAATTCAAAGGCTGGTTGTTCTTCTGTTGTCATTAGTTTGGTCTTCTTTATATTTAATTTAAGTCCCATCTTTTCACCATGCTCCTTAACTTTTATTACTAGAGCTTGCAGGTTCTTTGCATTTTCAGTGATCAGGGTACTATAATAATCACTATAGAGTAAAATTTGGAGCTCTGCTTTGACTGCCCCCCGAGGCAGCTGGACGTGGATTCTGTGGATACACTATCTTCATATTTCTCTCTTTCATTTTTCTACCTTATTTTCAGGGTGCTTGAAAATTCCTCTCAAATTTCTCTTGTGTGTGGTATGAGTTGATGCGATGTCCTTATTGAAAGTGGGGAATGGTGCTGCTGGTGATGTCTTTCCATCACTCTGAAACATTCCTGGGAGCCCTCACTTCCCAATCTTGAAAAGCACCATGGGGCACTATGTCATGAAGCCCATTCTTGAACAGAAGTGTGGGAAGCCAAGGAGACCACAGACTGGTAGAGGAAGGATTGCATATTGAAAGGATTACAGAAGTACCCCCACATCTACACACACTTGGCCATGTCACAAATTACCTCAAGAATACCATACTCCCCAGGGTCCTCTGTAAGGAGTGGGGTCAAAAAAGTCAAGCTGGTGGCTAGGATAAAGTAATCAAAGCCCTGTCCATTTTATTTGCAATACAGATAAAAAGGGTTGAGGCTTCAGTTACACTATCTAGACTTTTTTGACCCCTCTCTGCCCCCCATGGACATCCCTGATATCCCCCCAGGCAAATGTTGCAAAATTCTACTCTTTCTTGAATTAAATGTGAAAAGCTACTTCTTTTCCTTCTAACTGAACAACAGTGGATAAGCAAGCTATAGGCTGGAGAGAGAAATCAACATCTCAGGGCAAGGCGAACCACTTCCATACTGCTGCCAAGAAAATGACATCACCAAAAGTCAAGGAGACTTTATCTTTATCTGCCAACTGTATATCCTGACTTTCATTAAGTTTTTTTTTCTTTTTTCTTTTCAAAAGTATATTGCTGAGTTAATTTGGGGGGTATCTGATTACAACAGTACCAATAACCAAGTTGAATCAACTCATCTAATTAAAGTTAGAAACCAAATCAATAGAAAGAAGTAATAAGACATAGTCATGTGGAGTTCTGTCCTTACTAAAATTCTTCCAAGAATTACAAACTGCTAGATTATATTCTAGGGTGATTGTGATATCTTCTTTTATTAATATATATAAGGAAATCACCATATCATGTTCATAAGGCTGCCCCGACCCTTAGCTTTCCATTTTGCAATCTTGAAATACGCTTAACTCTCTAGTTTCTACCTAAAATTATTTCTGTTGCCCTAACACCATTTCAAACTGGAGACTTCTGTCTGTCTGTCTGAAGTTTTTTTTAAAAAATCTCTATCAGGAAACCCTGTAGAAGCTAGAGAGAGGGCTAGTTCATCATTTCATTCCATTCCCTCTCTATTTTGTCACATTTTTAAATATCTGCCTATGAATTGTAAAGAAGAGTTCAGATCTTGCAATACCTTTTTCAATATCTCTTGCCTTATATGTTCTTTTCGGTCTGTACCAATTTCTGCAAGCTGCATTTTTGTAAGCAATTTCCCTGGAATAATGTTCCATGGGTGTATTAGTAAAATAAAGATATTTTTGCATTGTTGTTTTTCAAAAACAAACAAACAAAAACTGGAGAACTGCAAAATAGCAAAATTCAGAGAAATGTGAATTTTTAAAGCTAACTGGATAACACTTCAAGTATTGGGTCAAAAGTACCACGATTCAATAAATTTGCATTAAAATGCAAACTGAATAATATTTCTGAATGCTAAACGGCTATTAGTACTAGCTTGATTCATCTTCACCTTGGCTAATTTTCAATAGTTTTGTGTGAAATGGCAGACCAGACAGATAGAAAGACAGATAAGGTGGGTGCTTTGTGAATGTAGCCACTGTGATTTATTCACAACAAACTGCTTCTAATTTCCATACATTCATGCTAGCCCTGCTTTCTGAAACAGCAAAGAACAAACAGCTTCCTTTTCTGATGCTACCCTTTGGCATATTAATTTGAATATTGTCAACCAAATGTATCTTTCTGCCCATCCATCTTTAAAACTGCAGCCACCAGCACAATGTGCTTTTGAAGATCTCTGCAAAGTTCCATCTTCTCTTGATCCTCCCTGCGTAAAAATCACCAAGGTCTTCCCTTATTTTTTCACCACGATGCTATCCGTTCAATCCTATCCAATTCTTGGTGACTCTATGGACCAGGTCTCTACACATTTTCTGATCTTGTACAGCTTCTTTCAGTTGCTTTATGCTTTGGCTGGTGTCAGCTTTGGTGGTGCCTCACCACTGTGGTTTTTGGCAGCCTCATTTCCTTTTACCGCGGACCATTCTGAGCATAACTGCCTTTTTCAGTGAGTTTGATTGGAATTTTGTTATTTTGCCCTCCAGCGATATGTCTGGTTTTATACGCTCCAGTACTTGCTTGTTTGTCACTTTGGATGATGAAGGATTGCGCAGGAACCTTCTCCCACACCACAGCTTGAAGTTGGTTTTCTTCTTGTCTAGTTTTTTTCATGGTCCAACTTTCACAGCCGTAGGTAGCTATGGGAAACACAATAGTGCAGACCAATCTGCACTTAGTTGCCAGGCTAAGTGCTTGCTTTTCCATACTTGTTTCATGCTCATCATTGCTGTGCACCCTAGCATGATTCAACACTTTATTTCTGGACTGAATTCATGGCTTTGATCAATCTGTGGTCCTAGGAAAGGTAATTTTTGCACACATTCAATCTCTTCACTGTCAATAGATATTTTGACATTTCCATTCCTCGCAGTGGTCATGAGCTTAATCTTTTTGATGTTCAGGAAGAGGCCAGATTTCTCGCTTTCTTCTTTAATCCTTTTGATCAGATGTTTCAGGCCTTCTTTGGTTTCTGAGAGGAGACTTCTGTCATCAGCATATCGAAGATTGTTGGTGTTCCTTCTTCCATCTTTACTCTGATTTTTGATCTTTGATTTTGAAGTTTCAGTTTCCTCATGATCACTTTGGCACACAGGTTGAAAGAATGCACTTTCTCTATCTTGAACCAATCAATGTCTCTATATGGTGTTTGCACTGTGGGTTCCTGACTTTTGTGCAGTGACTGCATCAACTTGACCAGATGTGTTGGCACCCCTAGATCTTCTAGGCCTCTCCACAGCTTCTCATAATTGACACAATTGAAGGCTTTCTTGTAGTCAATAAAGCAGATGTAGATGTCCTTTTGATATTCTTGAGATTTTTCCATGAACCAGCATAGATTTGCAATATGGCCACAAGTGCCACAACCTCTCATGAAACCAGCTTGAGCATCTGGTAATTCCCTTTCAATGGTTGGTGCCAGATATTGTACGATCTTAAGGAGAATCTTGCTAGTGTGAGGGAGGAGGGCAATTGTGCGGTAATTGGAGCAATCCTTGGAGTCACCCTTTTTTGGCAATGGAATGAACACTGATCATTTCTAATCCTATGGCCATGTATTTGTTTCTTAAGTTTTCTGGCACAAGGCTGTGATGCTTGTGGGTGGTACAGGCCTCAGCAATTCTGTGGGGATAGTATCAACACTTGGGGCCTTGTTGGCTCAGTGCCCCCATGACTTCTTCCTGAAGGATGGCTAGTTCTATTTCTGCTACCCTTTCCTCATCATCCTGAGGAGGCTGGACCTCTTTGTTGCTGGCGTACAGCTCTTCGGTATATCCACACCATCTATTCTTGACAACTCATTGGTCAGACAGTTCTTTCCATTGCTTGTTTTTGGTGATGCTTTTATGAGCAGTAATGGTGTTCGACTCCTTTTGACTTGCACAAATGCATTCCTGGTGTGGCCCTTCATGCAGTCCTCTTCTAGCTGCTTGCAAAGCTGGTCCCAGTAAACTTTGTTGACTTCCCTTGCTGCTCTTTGGAAATCCACATTCAGTCCCCTGGCTTCCTCCTGTTTGCCTGCTGATTTGGCTGCTGTTCTTCACTCGGCTCTTCTGATGGTTTCATCTGAGAGCCACTTGCACTTTTTCTCTGGCTTCTTGTATGGTATGTGTTCAACTGCTGTTTCAATGATGGTCGACTGAATTTCTTGCCACAGTTCATCAGGCATCTTCTCAGCAGTATCCAGCAGTTCAAACCTATTTTTTGCCTCAACTGCATATGTGGAAGGGATTTTGGTGATGTCAAACTTCTTTGGTGGTGCTGTCTTTTTGATGTTGCATAATTTGACTTTGACCTTAGCCACCAACAATTCATGATCTGAACTGCGATCGGCACCCAGATATATCTTGACAGCAAGGACTGGACTGGACCATCGATGGCTGCATAGGACGTAATCAATCTGATTACAGTGCCATTTATTTGGTGAGGTCCAAGTGTATAAGCAACCCTTGTGCTGTTTGAACCAGGTATTCATGATTCAGAAACGTTTTTTATGGCAAAATTGAACCAAACAATTGCCTGCATCATTCCTCTCCCCAAGTCCAAAGCTGCCAGTGAGGCCCATTTGTTCGGCTGCCAACGTTTGCATTGAAATCACCCACGATGTGAACAATACCATTTTTGGGGCACTTGCTTCAAAGTTTTTCCAATGCTGGCATAGAAACCCTCTATTTCAAGCTCCATTGCATCAGTTGTTGGTGATAGACTTGGACAACTGTGATTTTGAGGGGCTTGGCACAGATTTGGATGGTCATAATGCAATCATTAACCATCAAGAAGCTTTCCACTGCTTGTGTGAGTTTTCTTGCTTGTGATAAATGCCACTCCATTTGTTTTTCTGGTTTCACATCCTGAGTAATAGATAGTGAATTCTTCAGACTGGGAATAGTTGTTTTCTATCCAGTGTAGCTCATTGACACCAAGGAGATCAATTTTCAAGCTGGCCATCTTGCATTTGATGATATCCAATTTACCTTGGCTCATTCCTCAGACATTCCACGTTGCTATCCAATGTGTCTTTGTGCAGAGCAGACCCTTGCTTTCACCGATGGCTGCCTCAGTAGCTGGGACACCTGCTGGATTTGCCCCAGGTGCGTCATTAATGCCTTGACTACTCACTGCAGTTCCTTGCTCTTCCCCAGTAACTTGTTGGAAACCTTCTGACCTGGGGGTCCTACCATGGGGCACCATATCTGATTCATTTGAGAGCCTTTCCATAAACATTTTTTGGCGAGTTTTTTACAAAGTAAGTTGCCAAGTCTTTCTCAACCCTCCCCATTTATCTGGGCTTGGAACTGGCATGCAAGTGCATGGCTGGGTTTATTTATATATTTTATTATTTTTTCATAGGTTGTTTTTAAAATGAGAAATGCTTTAGCCATCCCTAAACACAAGGAAAATCTGCTCATCCTCTTTTAAATTAACTATCTCTCAGAAAAATAATGGAGGTCCACCCATTCCCTGAAACTCTTCCCACTTTATTGTTAGACTACTCAGGAACAGGCTATTCTGGTCAATAGATCACAATCTAGCAATGGCTCTCCCAGCTACTTGCTGTTGGAGAAATGAAGTTTAATAACAGGTTGAATGGAAAGTGAGTAGGCTATTTAGCAGGAGGGTTAGATTGTCATGATTTATGGTCTATGCAATGACTGGGAAAGAGGACAGTAGTTTCAAAAGTATTGCAAGTTTAGAACATCTGCCTGTTCTTCCAGTATGTAGAAAACACACAGCTAGCTTTCCAATTCATCAAAGGGTTGTTACAAAGAGAATGATGATAACTCCACCAGAGCAAACGGAAGAGATAAATTGGGTCCTAAAAGTGAAAATATTCAGGAGTCAAGAGTTCTGTCATCAAATCCATTTTCATAAACCTGGTTAGAGAAGACTTTTTGCAAATCTTGGTTTTGGTGTACTCAGCTGTCAAGAGCTTGAGACCATGGGTGTCCATAGGAGAGGTAAAAAAAAGTGAAGATAGTGGCTATGATTGTGTGGTAAAAACCCTGCCCTTTTTGTGGATGTCATGCGATGCATATAAAAAAGGGGCAGGAGTTGAATCAGCTACCATATTGACATTTTTAGCCTCTCCCCCCCTCCCTCCGACACCACAAGCAGATACCTCTGCTGGGCATCACCTGAGAGCTATATCATACTCTTATGAAAATAGTCCCCATCTAAATATATAGAGACATTTGTCTTTGACTGTAAATCAGTTGGGTAGAAACCCAATCCATCTGCATAGGCAATTACACGCAAGGAACTGGTGATGAACCTTTGAAATAAAGTATATCTAGACTTAGATTCCATTTTCTACCCATCCAAATAGATTTTTTTTTCACACTCCTTTCCTTTCCTTTCCTTTCCTTTCCTTTCCTTTCCTTTCCTTTCCTTTCCTTTCCTTTCCTTTCCTTTCCTTTCCTTTCCTTTCCTTTCCTTTCCTTTCCGTGGAAGAGCAATGTGACATCTTAGCCTTCCAGTATTTGAAAATAGATGTTATAATAACAACCAGAGTCAGCCTTTTGTTAACCAGCAAATAACAGGCTTCCCTTGTATTACAATCCATTTAAGTGCCCTCTGCTTAGCAATTCATATTTATGTATAACAAGTTTGCCACGCTGTTAAGGCTCAGCAAATGTGGTCCTAATGACCAAGTGGCATTTATTTAAGACATCGTAACCTGCCTGCTATAGGAAATTACAATTAGACCTTTAAGTGAGTTCAGTGAAGATGATGCATTGAAATTTTTATAGCTGAAACCCAACACGGATATGAAATGCAGGCTGGGTTCCATTTTACCAAGGAACGTAAGAAAATTTGCACTGTGATTCTGCAGCTAGCCTTTGATGCAATTATCAACTCAGATTCTGTCCATTTTTTTTTCTTTGATCCAAGCAAAATGTCAAGTTTGAAAATAAATCACATGCTTAAAAAGCTGTAGCATGTTTAGGGGAGTCCCAGCTTAAACAAGATCATAATAATCTTGGCAAAAAGCACTGAAAATTAAGTCTGTGAAGAGGTCAATTATGAATTGGCTTGGTAGGTTTCATAACGTACCTGCTGATCTCATAGGGCGTGCAACAGTGGTACTTGTGCTAGACAGGAGATTAATAGCAATCGGGTCATTAGAGCTGGAATACTGAGGGCAATAACACAGTGCAACTACCAGGAGGGGACCCAATTCATGATCAGTGACATCTTTCATTAAAAATAATCTAGATAGAGTTCTTCTCCTCTCTTCCTTTTTCTCTGACTCTGCTTTTCCCATTGGAAAAGGTGAAGAACAGGTGGAAGAAAGAATTGGGAGGAAAGGGTAGAACATTTAAAGCATGTGTTCCCTAAAGGCTACTTTGGCTATGAGCATGGTCAATGCTTGACAACATCATTGAGTGGGTCAACACGATGCATTCTCCCTACATTTTCTACCAATTTTCATTCAATTGAATGAAGTATGATTTGCATTCAAACTGTGGTTCAAGGAAGAACATGGGGGTGAAGTTCCAGTGGAATGGTGACTACTTTCAGGTATCTAGTGACCAGATATCCAAGAGGTGTGTGTGGATGACCCAGATGTCACTGGAGAATCATTTCTCCAGCAGTCTGCAGCCTCCTGTCTCCTACATACTTCCACTCGGTTGCAAAAAAGAACCTCAGGATGGAATGCTTCTCACAGGGCTTCTTGAGACTGGGAAGGATAGATAGTCATGGGAACTTCAGCGGGATGGAAAAATATCACCAGCAGTGGCCTCCTCATTTAACAAGAGAATCAACTCAGAAACATCACCAAGAAAATATTCCTTTAAAAGAAGGTAGGAAAAAAAAGTCTCTTTTGCAGGGGAAGAAAGCTTTTGAGAATTTGGAAGGAAGATGCTGGTATAGCATGTGTGACCATCATGCACACCATTAGGAGTCAGTGCTAGACAACTGGGCTGAGTTCTTCCAATACATGAAGCCACAAAAGAGGACCCAAGTGAACCATCATAGTCTAGCTTGCCCTGCACATGTAGCTTTCAGGTTTGTACCTCAGTGTGACATCCAAACAGAGCCATCAAATTGGAAGAAGCCCAGTGAAGAACCAGGTGGCCCTCAAGAAATGGCTGGATTACAACCCTAACTGCTTCATTCTCATGCATGTTTGGGAGGTAGGGTAGATGTCTTAGGAAGCCTTATTAGAACTCAACCCTTTGTTTAAATCAGGGTTTTTCAACCTTGGCAACTTTAAGATGTGAACTTCAACTCCCAGAATTCCCCAGCCAGCATGCTGGCTGGGGAATTCTGGGAGTTGAAATCCACCCCCTTTAAAGTGACTGAGGTTGAGAAACGCTGCTCCAGGCAATGGCTTTATTACTCCTGAAATATTGTGCAATAATTTGGAATGGTAGACCCCCGTTCTTGCTTCCCCGTTTACTTATATTGATTGCACTGTGCAAATCCCACAGGACTGGGGCCTAGCCATCATACCGCCCATTTATAAAAAGGGCACCCAAGACCTGCCTACTAATTATAGGCCCATTGGCCTTTTAAGTATAAAAAGTAAGCTCTACGCCTGACACTTATAGAACAAATTAGTTGACTAGATCGACCAAGAGCACATATTGGCAGACAAGCAAGTGGGCTTCAGAACCAGATGTTCCATCTATGGACATTTCCTTATATTTCAACACTTGGCTGAAAAATACACATCTAAAACCGACTCAATATTATATACTGCCTTTATTGATTTTAGGTCTGCATTTGGTCTAGTTCCCAGAACTAGGCTATGGACTCAGCTTATGAATACTACCATTGATAGACGGTTACTGTTGCTTATGCAAAATCTTTATAAGAACTCTAGAATCTAAGTTCGATGCAGTATGCAAGACCACCACACTAATGAGATTCCAACTTATAGAGGAGTGAGGCAGGGATGTGTTTTATGTCCCAACTGTTTAACCTGTACATTATTCCACTCATGGCCAAAATAAATCAATTAGAACATCACCCCCCAAAACTAGCATACAACTTTGTTGTATGAAGATGACACAGTACTTTTATCACAAATGTTAATTGGATTTAAATGAGCTCTGAACGCTCTGGCCAATTACTGCTCCGAGGAAGCCCTTGAAATCAACTATAGTAAAACTAAGATCCTGATCTTTGCAAAGAGACCTAAACCGCACACCTGGAGGATCAACGGCCTTGAGTCTTGAACAAGTGACATCTTTTAAATATTTGGGCATGGTTTTCCACAGCTCCATCAAACACAGTACACACCAAAATTATGTCATACAAAATGCTCAAAAAACAGGGGCCGCAATTCAATCTTTTCACTTCTCCAGAGGAGCATGGCATATCCCAGCAGCACTGAAGCTATGTTCAGCTAAGACTCATGCGCAATGACTTTTCGGTGCCCAGATAAGACCTTACCCTTCCTTTACTCCTCTTGAAAGAATCCAATCTAAATTCCTAAGGGCTCTATTCCAGGTAGCCCCTTGTGTTCCAGATGTAGTATTGAGGAGGGAGGCAGGGCTGTCTAAAGTTGAAATGGGTACATGGGCCTGTATCATAATACATCGGTTGAAGTTACCATTCTTTCCTACAGGTTTGGGTTCTTTCCTTATTGAGGACGATTACAAATCAATATGGTTCAGGACAGTCGCACAAAACTTCAACATCTCAGCTTTTCCAGGGAGGTGTTCTTAGTGATGGGTTATGAGCATGGACTCAGCATTTAAACAATGTATAAAGACCTGGAAACCCAACAGGACCGGTCTGTTGTAGCTAAGAACGTTTTTCTGAGCAGTCAAGCCCTTTTTACAAACCAGCAAGATACTCACACCACATAACTGTTTCCAAATTCCAAAGAGCACTAACTTTAGCACGCTTCAACACTCTCCGCACAGCAATTTTGGAGGGTGATACAAAAAAAGTCCCCTATGAGCTGAGGCTGTGCCCCTGTAGAAACTGCAGCTCACGTCCTGCTATATTGTACCTTCTATAACAGTGTTTCTCAACCTTGGCAGCTTTAAGATGCATGGACTTCAATTTCCAGAATTCCCCAGCCAGCATGGCTGGCTGGGGAATTCTGGGAATTGAAGTCCAGCCACCTTAAAATGGCCAAGGTTGAGAAGCACTGCTCTATAAGGATTCAAGGACCTACCTTATAACTCCTTACCCCGGAAATTCTGATCTTTTTTATGTCCAGTTATTTTTATCAGATCAGTATGATTCAGTCTCTTTGAATGTAGCTAAATTTTATTATACTGCCTGTAAAACTAGACAGACTTTGATTATCCACTGATGAACTCACCACCAATTGTAATATTTTATCTTGTTCCATTTTTACGTTATTTTTATTTTTAATGTGTTTGTTCGCAATTCTGGTCAGTGACCATAATAAAAATATTCATTCAAGTTACTTTTTCATCACCACTGAAAGTGTGAATGGTTGCTAAACAAGGCAGTCACTAAATGAGGACAACCTGTAATCTACATGATAATGAAGATAGATAACTATAAAAGGAGAGAAGTAATACTAGAATTCGTAAAACACTACAAGAATGTAAAGCTATGCTAACTTATATTAAGTCTAATACTTACTGAAGCCCTACTAGGATTTGTTGGGATTATGACAATTATAATCCAACTATTATTTTAAAAAGTGCAACCTGGACAGAAAGATGAACTTTTCCCTAACCATACCTCCTCATAAAGTTTGGAATTGGCCAGAGGGAAACAGAAAAAGGCTGGAGGGCAATTGGTCTGTGATATATGTCTCTCTGGCATAGATTCAGGGAAAGGAAAATCTGCTCAGATGAGCCAGTGTTCTGCACAAAATTTATTTTATCCCATAGTTATTGGCTTCTTCCACACAACATATTTGACCTGGCTATTGAGTCAGTCCAAAGTGGGTTTGCACTAGATCCTGAAGCATAAATTAACCAAATTGATCTGAGTTCTGCACAGAAAAACTAGCCAAGGTTAACACTGATTATGCTTTGCAAGTTCTAGGATTCCAAACGTCGGCTTGTAACTGATGAGGTTAATTGATTGTGTGAATACATAGCCTGAATGCAGAGATTCTTGAAAAGCAGAACACTGGTAGGGAAAGGGAATACAGGCCACCCAGCAAGGCTTAAAAGATTTCTTCCTCTGACAGGGACATTAATGGAGGCTTCCAGCTCTGGTATTCCATGCATGACCAAAATGAGTCATTACTAACTGCGATGTATTTCCCTTTCTCTCAGGGTCCTTGGAGGGAAGGATAATCTCTCTCTGGAAAACTCATTAATAGGATTTTTCCTGCTAATATTCAGCAGGTCTCCTCAAATGAAGGCTGCTGGATCTCTCCAGGGCCACACACACAGAGCTTGATCATAGCTCTGGAAAATCATGAAGAAAAGGCAGCAGGTTTTCCTTCTGTCCCATCCCACTTGGACTAGCATCCAAGGGCTGGTCCATGACACATTTCTTGACTTCTTTGTTCCTTTACTGTTGATGGCTGATCCTAAAAGGCAGAAGCTCTCCAACACTTCAGTATCTTCATTGCCAGTTCTAAGGCTGGTTGTTCTACCTGTTGTCTCCTTCACTTTACTGAAAGAGAATTTGTTTTTAATTTTATTTGCAAGAAAAAGAGAATTTTGGTGAAACCTAATAGCTGAGTGTCCCATTCTTGCATTGTTTTATTACAAGGGATTCCATGAGTGCAAGTAAATATCTGCCTTTCATTGTTATAACTGTATCTCCTCTGGTCTGCAATGCCTCTGGTTTCCCCATGCTTCTCTTAAACTCTAAAGGAAAACATAATAGGGAAGTCTTCCAATGGCCCTTTTTCGGACTGGACAGTAAGGGTGGGCAAAATAAAACAAGAAAGGAGGAGACATGAAGCATGAAATAGCAAGACTAGAGTCTGGAAACTCTGCCACCTCTACGTGGCATCTGCTCCCAAACACCAAAAAAGGAAGGAAGGAAGGAAGGAAGGAAGGAAGGAAGGAAGGAAGGAAGGAAGGAAGGAAGGAAGGAAGGAAGGAAAAGAAATATTCCCCTGCCCTGAGAATGAATTAGAAAAGAAAAGAAAAGAAAAGAAAAGAAAAGAAAAGAAAAGAAAAGAAAAGAAAAGAAAAGAAAAGAAAAGAACAGGAGCCATTTTTGGAGGCCTAGAAAACTTTTGAGAAACTCCAAGGCGGGTTTGGGGTCACCACTGAAAAAACCATGAGAGTGAAGGTTTGATGCTTCTTCAGTTGTGGCATGGAAGGGCACCTGGAGGGTGGGGGGAGGTTAAAATATTCAAAATAGCAGCTGCCTCAAATCAAAGCCCCCCCCCCTTTATTGCATACATTTTGTAAAGTATGAAAACAAGGGGTAGACTTCGATCCTGAGGGTGCATCTGCCCTCTTGAATCTTTTGACACTTCCTGGGGATACCCCCGTCTGCATGAAATATACTTTTTTTCTTTCACCATCACCCCCATCGGGGGGTGGGGGGAAGCTCACTGCCATTATCTCCTGTTAAAGTACTGTTGGGAGGCAATTTAAGAAAACAGCGAAGAGATGGACAGAAGAGGACCCAGACATTCTGTGAGACCTCAGAATAAACAGTTTTCCTTCTTTCTCTTTTTAACAGACCAAAAGGTGTGATTTAACCTTAGCAAAGATGCTGGGGCCACACACCCCAATTAATGCATTATGTAAGTTAATTGAAACAACATTTAAATGTAATTAACCACCCCTTGGAGATCTGTCTTGCCATCTCCTCGCCGGCATTCAGGATGTTACTGAAAACTGAATTATTTCAGAGGGTATATTCTTGATTTACTGTATAGCGCCATTATTATTCATGATTTTTATTTCTTTTCCTTTTCCTTATCATTCATGTTGGTGTTTTGATTGTTGTTATATGCCAATGTTGGACATTGCCAAGAGTCATTTGATTGTGGCGGGGAGTTCAATAAATAATTAAAGAAAAAATAATAATTAAGATTCAATCAGTTAACCGCTAGGACGGGGTTCAGTTTGTTGGGAATTCCTGGGGTTGCTTTACGATAGTGTGGACTGGTGATACTGTGTATATGGAGGAGGAAGAAGCTGAAGTTGGAAGCTACAGGACCAAGGAGGACCTGAGAAAGGTCTGCTGAGCAAAGCGAACCATGGAATGGATGGCTGTTTTTGGAGAACAGACCAGAGGTCAGCTTGACAAAGGGGCTGGAATCCCCCAAAAAAGAGTTTTTTTTTTTCTTTTCCCATTCTCCTCCCTAGGACAGAAGTGAGCTCAAAAGTGAGAGCACTGAGAGAAGTTGCAGGAGGGAGGGAATGAAACAGGTAAGACACTTATCTTCACCTGGGTAATGCATAGGGCAGTGTATTCAACTTATAGGACATACTGCCCCCTGGGGGCTCACAGGGTGCTGCAGGTTAAGTTGCCGGCCAGAAATGGTCGACGCTTCAGCGGTTCGAGTCCAGCCTTTGCGCTAAACAGGGTGAGCTCCTGTTTCCTCCCCAGTTCCTGTCAACCCAACAGGTCGAAAACTCACGTGAGTAGATAAATGGGGACTCTCACTCCGGTGGGAGGAAAAATGCTGGCGGCGCCTTGCAAAAAGGAGTCGGGAGCAGTTGCCAGGTAAGCGCGAAAAACCGCGCGGGCCCAAAAAGGGCGCGAAGCAATGGAAACCCCGCCTCCTGCGCTCGCCAGCTGGGCTCTGCCCTAGGAAGGAGGCTCTGGCAAACCACTTCCGAAAAACAGTTGCCTTGAAAACTGCAAGGACTCGTCCAAGCAGTCACTGCAGGGTCAGCAATGGCTGAGCGCAGCCAAAAAAAAAAAAATCATCATATAGGGGATACTGCCCCCTGATGGCTCACATGGGTATTGCAGGCTCTATAGTTACAATAGAGCAATGTAATAAACTATAGGACCTAGTGGCTCAATTGAGTATTGCAGGCTCCATAGCTAAAATAGCCAGTTTGGCATAGTGGTGAAGACATCAGGCTGGAAACTGGGAGACTAAGGAGTCCTGCCTGAGGCACAAAGCCAGCTGGGTGGTCTTGGGCCAGTCACCCTCTCTCAGCCCTAGGAAGGAGGCAAGGGCAAACCACTTCCAAAATCATGCCAAGAAAACTGCAGGGACTTGTCCAGGCAGTCACCAGGAGTCAACACTGACTCAAGGGCACAAAAAACAAACGATTGAGCCTATAGGACATACCACCAGCCACAACACCGTGAATTCCTCAGGGAGGTGCCAGTCTCATCCTCTT
Organism: Python bivittatus; assembly: GCF_059951505.1. Classification (NCBI taxonomy): domain Eukaryota; kingdom Metazoa; phylum Chordata; class Lepidosauria; order Squamata; family Pythonidae; genus Python; species Python bivittatus. The sequence continues at coordinate 343,774 of NW_028277055.1, read as the reverse complement.
GTAGTTCCCACGCTCTTTCGGTGAACTAAGAAAATGCTTATCTCCCTGAGCCTGGCCTCCATAATTCCATTCCATCACAGTTCCTGAGGTGGGGCACACGGGATCAGTTGGGAGTGTGGCTTTTGTTCCAGCCTCCCTGCTGCATAGCAGCCTCCCTGCCTGAGCTGCTGGAGGCCATCTCGGGGTTGGCAGTGGAGTTCCCCAGGCTTATGGTCTTGGGGGACTTTAATCTGCCATCCCTGGGTTGGCCCTGGAGGCGACTCAGGAGTTCATGGCTACCATGGCAGCCATGGGCCTATCCCAGGTCATCCATGGCCCGACTCAGGACAGTGGTCACACTCCAGACATGGTTTTCCAGTGGCAGCGTGATCTAGTGGGGGATTTCATATTATCCCCTTTGTCATGGTCAGACCACTCCCTGGTGACCTTGAGATTCTCCTGTGCTACCCCCTCCACAGGGAGGTAGGACCTATTCAAACGGTCCACCCCCGGCGACTGATGGACCCACAAGGGTTCCAAAAGGAGCTGGAGGTTGTTCCTGAGGCCTTGCTGCATGGTCCAGTGGAGGCCCTGGCCACAGCCTGGAATAAGGAGATGGCTGGGGCCTTGTGTGATGGAATGGTTTGGTGAAGGCTGCACTCAGGGAGATAAGCATTTCCTTAGCTCCCAGCAGGAGTATGGGAAGGTGAAGAGGATGAGACTGGCACCACCCTAAGGAATTCGCGGTGTTTGCTTGCTGGCTTGGGGAGTTTAGATTCAGTCTGGCAAGATTCTGTCTTGTGGGTGAAAGCTAATAAAAGCTATCGAACTAGATTTGTACTGTCTCGTGGAGTTCTTTGGGCTGAACCTGACACCTTGGACAAGATCGTGCCTGTGTGGCCTCTCTTGGGGTCCCATCACCCCGGGACTCCCCATGGTTTACGAAGGAGTTAAGGGAGCTGAAAAGGGCTAAGAGACGTCTTGAGCACCACTGACAGAAAACTAAAGATGAGTCTGAACAAACGTGGGTTAGAGCCACTATTAAGGCCTACCTAGTGGCGGTAAGGGCAGCAAAACATAATTATTTCTCCGCTCTTGTTGCATCCTCAGAGTGTCACCCAGCAGCCCTGTTCAGGGTCACTCAGTCCCTCCTGGGTAGGGAGAGCTTGGAGGACTATCTATAGGGCTGTGCAGAGGAACTTGCTGAACACCTGACTGATAAAATCACTCAGATCTGCTCTCAGTTGGAGGCCAAGCGTGAGGGAACACTTACCCAGTTATCAGGGAACAGTTTGATCCTGTTGGCCCTGAGGAAGTGGACAGGGTCCTCAGGGCTGTTAGTGCAGCTACCTGTATTTTGGATCCTTGTCCCTCCTGATTGGTTAAAGCCACCAAGGAGGTGACTTTAGGGTGGGTACTGGTGTTAGTCAATTCATCCTTGCAGGAGGGGGTGTTCCCGAAGCCTTTCAAGGAGGCTTTGGTCTGCCCTTCTTCAAGAAACCATTGCTAGATCCCACCCTTCTGGACAATTTTTGTCCAGTCTCCCACCTTCCCTTTTTAGGAAAGGTGGTGGAAAAGTGGTCGCGTGACAGCTTCAGAGGATCCTGGAGGAAACAGATTATCTGGACCCCTATCAGTCAGGTTTCAGGCCCAGTTATGGGACAGAAACAGCATTGGTCACCCTTGTGGATGATCTCTGGTGAGAGCGGGATAGCGGTAATGCATCCATCCTTGCTGTTCTTGGTGGCTTTTGATACTGTCGACCATGGTATCCTTTTGGTCAACTGCAGGAATTGGGGCTGGGTGGCACAGTGCTGTGCTGGTTCATCTCCCTTCTCCAAGGCTGAACCCAATCAGTGTTAATAGGGAGCGAGAAGTCCAAGCCACGGCTCCTACTTTGTGGGATGCCTCAGGGTTTGGTGCTCTCACCGCTATTTAACATCTACATGAAACCATTGGGTGAGATCATCTGGCACCATGGGATGGGGTATCATCAGTATGCTCATGATACTCAATTATATATCTCCATCCCGGGTGACTTAAGTGATGCTGTGGCTACCCTTTCGCGGTGCCTGGAGGCTGTGGGGGCCTGAATGCAGGACAATAGGCTTCAACTGAACTCTAGTAAGGCAGAGTGGCTTTCGGTATGAGGAGCCTCAAGATCTAGTAGTTTATCATCTACCCCAGACAGACCTGTTGCATAATCTGGGGATCCTCCTGGACTCATGACACCTGTTCGAAGAGCAGGTGGCAGTCATGGCTAGGAGGGCCTTCGCACAACTTCATGTTGTGTGGCAGTTATGCCCCTTCCTCAATCAAGAGGCTCTCCACAGAGTCACTCATGCCCTGGTCACCTCCCAGTTGGACTACTGCAATGCGCTCTACATGGAGCTACCCTTGAAGAGTATCTGGAAGCTACAGCTGGTGCAGATAGTTCTGAATGCCCCCAAGGGGGCACATATAACACTGCTGTTACGTGAGCTGCATTGGTTGCCGGTTTGCTTCTGGGTCCAATTCAAGGTGTTGGTTATCACCTTTAAAGCCCTTCATGGCACAGGACCAGGTTATCTGAGGAGCCATCTCGCCCGTTATATCGGCCCACCCCATTCGGTCTGGCAGAAGGCGCACGCTGCAGACCCCACCAGTCATGGAATTTTGACTGGTGGGATCTGGGAAGAGGGCCTTTTCCGCCGTGGCCCCTGCTGTCTGGAAGAATCTACCTCCTGAGGTGCAGTGTGCCCCCACTCTCACGGCCTTCAGGAAGAGCCTGAAATCCTGGCTATGCCAGATGGCCTGGGGGGTGGATGGGGGCTCACATCGGTGGAAGTGGCTTGTGGGGTAACTGATTCTCCCCCCCCCCCGGGTCATCTTGAATGTTTTTAGTTTTTACGTATAGGGGTTGCATATAGTTTGACCTTTTAATGGATTAATCCATTTTAATTCATTCATGTGTATTTATTTTTTTAATTGTTTGTGGGTTTTGTTTTAATCGTGAGCTGCCCAGAGTCACCCGCTGGGGGAGATGGGCACCATACTAACTAACTAACTAACTAACTAACTAACTAACTAAATAAATAAATAAATAAATAAATAAATGAAAAATATATTAAACATCATTACAAATAGAGTGGAGAAGAACTGTGTGTGTGTGTTTAGGTCTGGAAAGTTCCTGCCCCTTTCCCCGCCTTTCCAACAGTAGCCCAACCCATTTGGAAGACACCAAGTCAGCAAAGGCTGTAATTTCTATTCAAACTTGTGTAATGCATTAATTCAGCCTTTCATAAAGGAACTCCCAGGGAGAGATGACCACTGATACGCCTCCTATCTGCTAGCACCGTGTTTCTCAACCTTGGCAACTTTAAGATGTGTGGACTTCAGCTCCCAGAATTCCCCAGCCAGCCATGGGGATGGGGAATTCTGGGATCTGAAGTCCACACATCTTAAAGTTGCCAAGGTTGAGAAACACGGTGCTAGCAGATCATAAGACTCCTATTATCCATAATGTAGCCAAATTTTGTCCCACTGCTATGAGAGCAAGGCAGCAAATACTGGACAAATTGCATTTCTTTGACACCTTTAAAATTTCTTCCTCTCCATCTCCCTTTCTTTTTTTAAACTTTTTTTAACAACTTCTAATTTTTTATGATATATAGAGAACTTCATGTATATATGCCTATAGGTACGCACACAGGTCAAAGATTGCAGTAAAGTTTACCCACCTAGCCTAACTGGATATATATCTATTGTAGAATGTGACCTATTTTTTTTCCTTGTTGTATTTGCATTTGCAACCACAGGCAATCATTTTCAGACAGCTTTTGAATCAATCTTATCTACTTCTGAGAGGTATGGATTTTCTTCTTACCCGTCTGGACTCATCTCTAAATTCAGCAAGTTACTCTTCTGGGTTCTCTCCCCCCTCCCCAGATATTCCTTTGTTGCTTTTGTTTCATTTGACTTTTATATTTAAGCGCAAAATACAAGGTGCTTCCTGGCCCAATATTTAAAAGCTCATTTATTTACCAAAATACCATGATCAATTCTATAGCTTTACCCATGGCTAGATACCGCACGTACAGTTTCACACATTATGGAGTGTAGCTGTCTCAGAATGATTAAAACCGAAGAAAACCGCAATAGCAGCTGAATTCTGTGAACTCCAACTCAGAAATGCAGCGGGGCGGGCGTTGGGGGGTTGAGAGGCACACCACAAAGCAAAGGCTGAGTGAGTAAGATCTAAGCTTATTTGCCAATATTAATCAAGGTCAGAGCTAGATTGAATGTGTTGGTTCTGGAATATGGTAATCGGAGTCCAAAATATCTAGTCAGCACCAAGTTGGAGGATGCAGAATTTGATATTCAAACGCTTCTAGAAAATGCTGACTGTGACTCGTATTGTGAACTATATTGGTAAAGTTTTCAGTAAGGAAACTTCCAGAATGATTCTGCCCAGCAGGAAAGAGTATGTGGGCTTTTCTTTTTCAGGAGAACTTTCCTGGAGTGGCAAAGTCTGCCTGGGTTCTGCTTGTACCTTCTGTTTCTTGTTTTGGTTTTTACTCTGGCTGATCTCAAGTCCTTTCTCCCAACTGTCCTTCTGATCCTGGTTGCCCTTTAGCTCTGGATTCTCTTTCCCAGTTCTGGAATCTCTCTAGGACATACTTGAGATCCCAAGGCTATGCTCCCCCCTCAAATAACAATAACAATAACAATAACAACAATTAATAATTGTTATTAATAATAATAATATAATTAATAATAATAATAATAATAATTATTATTATTATTATTATTATTTAGATGTATCTTCTCAAGCTATTCCAAAAGTCTTCACCAAATTCTAATGTTTCACAAGGAGACATTTGATAAACATATGAATGTACTCATATGGGAATGATATCATAATTAGTATTTATTATGGCCTACTCATTTTTCTCTCTTGGTTTCACCTGGTTTTTAAAGTGTGGTTTCTGATATACCACCCCAAAGCCAAGTTTTGGCCCATACACACACACACACACAATTTTAGACTATCATCTTCCCTTCAGTTTTAACATGGATAGTCCATTAAAAGTATACAAAGTCCTAATCAGAGATTCAGTTAGAAGGTAATTCAATAAAATCTTTGAGTCTGCTTTCACATTGCATTGTCCATTTGATTCAAATGAATTGGACTCATCGAAATCGATCTAGTTCACTTTGGATTGTTTGACAAATTTAATGAACATATGCATCTTTATAGTATAAATCAATCTGAATTGAATCAGTCTCATTTGGGCAATTCAGTCTAATCCTTCTTGAAGATTCACATTAAATGAACTTGACAATCTGAAATGAATCAACAATTCAAACTGAACTGAACTGACAATCTGAATCAAACTGACCTGTAGTTTCCCAAATTGATTCAGATTTGGGAAAGATTCAGGAGACTACTAGGTGAGCAACCTTCTCCATTAATAGTACAAAGATCTGCATCTGGACCAGAACACAAAAAGGCTGTTAAAAAGACAATTAAAAAGTCTTTGCCCTGCTGTAAACAGGATAAATTGGTTCTAAATGGGAAATAGTTCAATTGCTGCAATTCTTGCATCCGCATCTTTTCTTCTCAATAAATCTTGTTAAAGAGAATTTTGTGTTAATTATGCTTGGAAAAGAATCAATTTCAGTTTTAGGTACCTGCCAAAGAGCCTGACATGACCAATGGAGGCCCATTCACATACCTCTCCAATCTATAACTCTTTATTGTAATTTTGGGAATGAAGATGGTCTATCACCAGGCCTATATTTTAGCTATGAGCTTCCAAAGGACTTCTGGCTGTCAGTAAAGTCAGATAACACTTTGCAGGATGGAAAATGTAGATGGGAAGTCTCCCTCACCCACTCATTCAGGTACATCTCATTCAAACTTTGGTTAGTTGCTGTCTGACCATTTCTTGAGAGGGCACCCTCAACTTTTGAGCCACTTGCAGTCTTTAGCATCTGAAGGAGAATTTCGGAGGTCAAGCTAAAAAACCCCTAATCCAATTTTTTGTTTTATTTGCTTTTTGTACCTTCAAAGTCAGCCTTGATTCCTTACAACTGCCTGGACAGGTTCCTGCAGTTTTCTTGGCAGCATTTCCAGAAATGGTTTGCCCTTGTCTTCTGGTTGAGAAGATGTGACTGGCCCAAGGTCACCCAGCTGGCTTTGTGCCTAAAGCAGAATTAGAACTCATGGTCTCCCAGCTTCTAGCCTGGTGCCTTTAACTACACCACCAAACTGGCTCTCTCAACCCTATCACTTCATAGTAAGTCTTAACTGCTTCACTGACCTCACTAGAAACACGATGTATTAATCCAATCAAATATCTTGCTACTGTACCCAATCACATGTATATTCTAATTTATGTAAGACTATAAAGAGTGACTATAAACCCTCCCCTTTTTAGTCCTATCTTTGCCTTCAGAGTTACTGTATCAATAAACCAATTTATGCTTCACTGTAATAGAGTTCTGGCCAATGGTTCAAATATACTCCTGGTAAAATTCTCCTACACTCCTTTCCTCCAAACCCCCAAGTATTCTTGGAGTGGGTAGGACCAACATTGTTGGCTACATTTGGCAGAACTCGGTCACTTGGGCAAGTTAAGAAGCAAGTTTGCGCCTTAAGCATTGTGGATGGTTAAGAAAAGACATTCTCTTTTGGTCAACTTCCAAACTTGTACTACAAATCCCATCACTGCTCTAACCTAAACGAAGTTAAGTGCACTGCATTCTTTCCTCTCCCCTCCCTCTTGCAAATCTCCTGAAAACTAACAAAGCTTCTCCTTAGGTGGGAGAAAAAAAAAAATCTCTATCTTCATCTTCCTTTCTGTGAGCGTACGGCCACTTTGCCAGCTATAAATAATTGAGATAATACTTATTTTAATTATATCTGGATGGAATAAATTAGAAATTCAATTACTGTGCTGCACGCTGAAGAGACATTCAAAATGTTTGGGCTATTAGTTGAACAAATTATTGGCAAAAGACAACAGTGATTGCAGGGACTTATCCTGATGCCCTTGTTTTAATGAGAGAATGCCAAGACAAGAAGCTTACTCAGCAGATGGCCATGCAAGACACTCCAGGCGCCCCCCTCAACAAGCTTTTGCTGAAGGGGAAACCGAGCCACAAATCTACACTCCACCATCACCACTCCAACTACCCAACTCCCTCTTTTTCCTGTGGTCCTAGAATTTTTTTTTTTTTTTGCATTTAGTAATAATTATCATAGTGATTAAATAAATGTAGACCATAGCATGTACTTTAAAAAAACATGTTACTGTATGAAAGGTCTGTTTCATTGTCAAGGGGAGGGTCAAAAGGTTTGGGCAAAGGAAAGCTAAATGAAGTACAGACCCCCAAGATGGAGCTTTATGCAAAGATCATTGGGGCCCAGGACTAGGGGCTGCATGAGGAGGACAGCAACATGGGGCAGCTCCTTTGGTGACCAAGGAATCTTAAAGTACATTATTTTAATTAAAAATAACAATGGGAAGCCAGCCTTCTGCAAAGCAAGGGGACAGTCTTCAGGACTAAATTTACTTCCAAAAATGGGTCTGGTAGAACTATTAAATTTGGGATCCAAAAATTTGAATGAGCACCAGAAAGAGCTTGGCAGCCCAGATCTGGGTCCAGGTTCCAAGTAGGTCTCATGGGTTTTCCTTAGAAGTGGAGAATGGGTTATCGATCCAGGAAAAAAAAGACATAAGTAAGTTAGTGTGGTAGATCTAGGGAACTTAGAAGGACTGACAAGAGGCAACTTCCCAGTTTGTCATTTTGTGGCACATTTTCATACTTCCAAACATGCCCACCAGTCTCAAAGGAGAAGGTAATTACAATATACAGTCTGCAACAGACTAAACCAGGGTTTCTCAACCTTGGGAACTTTTAGATGTGTGGACCTCAACTCCCAGAATTCCCTAGCCAGCATGGCTGGCTGGGGAATTCTGGGAGTTGAAGTCCACACATCTTAAAGTTCCTAAGGTTGAGAAACCCTGGCCTAAGCCCTAAACCCCGATTAACAAAACACACTGTGTTTAAGTCACACTATCCAAACAGATAAATCATATAATGGTGCAACCTTAGGGCTTCACTCATTATACTAAGATAAGGAAGGCCTGGGTTCCTCTAATACCAGTGTTGTCCAAACTTGGGCAGGGAGTTGAAGTCCACTCATCTTAAAGTGGCCAAGTTTGGACAACACTGCTCTAATACATTGAACCATCAATTATCCAACAGCCAGCTAACGTAACAGACCATGGCTACTGTCAGAAAGCTAAGCAGGGCTCAACTTGGATCTAAAGTAGAGAATATAAGTAATTCAGGATTGAAGTGTTGGGTTCTTGGTGTTCTCTGAGCTTGGTTGTTTTCCTGCAGATGTTTTATTACCTGACTAGGTAACATCATCAGTGCATGGGGGGGTGGGGGTGAAGTTTGCTGGCTTTTTATATATAACATCTTGCCCTGCCAGTCTTGTTGGGGATGTAGCTTCCTCCTTGATGGTTCCTTGATTAGGGTTTTGTTTCTTCCTTGATTTTTTTTTTAAATCTAATTCTGCTTTCTGTTTATCTGGGATGTGGTTTGGGCTATTTGTCTCCTTCCTTGACTGTTGGTTGTATCTTGTAGATACTACTTTAACATTTTCAGGGACATGAATCCATCAGTGGGGTATCATTGAAGATTCTAGTTCTTTAGTCCATGTTTGAAATATCCCAGAAATGTCCACTTTAGTAGCTTTTGATAGAGATAGGTTATAGCTCCACCCATTTTTAATGTGCATTGCCACACCGATAAATATGGGTGGAGCTTGGTGTCAGAACCTGCATCAACCAACAATTGTTAATTTACAAAGCATAGCAGTCAATGGGAGTTTGATTGATTTGCTTCTGCCAATTATGACTAGGGAGGGGGGCTAGTAGTTAATGGTTGTAATTGGAGTAGTACTGGGAGACGGTGAGGAGCTTAACCTTATATGGGCAACGAGGCCGGACCTGATTGCAGGCAAGGCCAGTGGGGGCCTGATGGCCAGGAAGGAGCTATGGATCCCTGGGAGGAAGGAAAGAGGTCACCACCAGGTGAAAAGGAATTGAGGCACCAAGGAAACAAAGGGAGGGGGGATAAATAGAGGGAAGTTTACCCAGGCTTTAGTTTTAGCAATGCTTTGTTTCAAGCTGCATGTACCACACAATAATGGAGCATTTATCTGAACCAGGCCTGGTTTCATGAGAATTCTTCTGAATCGGGGTTTGGACTTTGTGGACTTGACACTTGGATTGCACCATTACGACTGCCATCTCAACTTTTTTAACTACATGCTGTGGACACCTCCAGATGCATCTTTTTCAAGCATTGCCATTTCCATGTAAACCCAGGAGAGACAAGTTAGGTTTCAGGAGCTGTGTACAGATGCTACGATCACACTCCATGCCCTCTGAAGGCATCTTCTCCCCATCAAATCTGAAGTGCCACAGAGGTCAGCTTGCAAAGTATAAGGACAGTAGGGCAAGCATGTCCCGCTTGCATCTGCAAGAAGGTGCTGGCCGTGGAATCCTAATAAGGATAACATTTGTATTTCACCTGAGCCACTATTTACAGACAGAACATCAATCCAGAAATCAGCTCTGGCAAGGAGGTGTCAGTCTATCAAATTGTAGCTGGAGATTGGCAACAGAAACTGAGCCTTGTACTAGGGGCTGCCAAGAGGGACTTCCTTTTGACAGTTTTTGGATGGATTTTCCAGCACCTGGAGGCCATAGCTACCCGGCCATAACTCCAAGTAACTCCACTTCCTATTTATTAAACTATACTTCTCTGTGTTGTCATTTAAAGAGATAGACCCAAGCAGTTTGTTTTTTCTTTTTTTAAATAGACTTGACCTTCTGTGCATTATGCATGAGCTGTGGGTCACCTGGCTTCCTCGTGGTACTGTGGTTCACTCTCTTGAGTGTGCTCTTTTTTCACCAAGACAATGGGGATGAGATGGGTTTTAATATTTATTTTTCTCATCCTCCATAAATATTTAAATGTTCTTCTTTTTGGAAGCTGGCAAGGTTCAAGGAAAGGTAGATGGAAGAGGCTCAACTGCTTGAGGCCAAGGGGATTCTTGGCGGAGAGGGCTACAACTTCTGAACAGCTAACATAAATAGACGTGCACCCTAGACTGCAGAAGACAATCTGCAGATGGATTCTTAACCTAAAAGTAATGCCAAGGAGAGAAATTCTTCTGTATTTGCTTTTCTCCCAGTTATCATTTAAATGCATGAACTGAACTGAATGGATGAGATGTTGCTTTCAAAATTGCTTTCAAAGGAGAAGAGATTGGGGGAGAAATTTCATAAGTGGAAAGTGGATGTCTTCCATTTATGTAGTTATGAGATGTTAGACATGAGGGAGATACAGGAAAGTTATAGTTCTGGGTTTTTTAATTGCACGTTGTGTAGTCTCAGATGGTTTGCACCCTCCCATCAGATTCCCATTCAACAGGAAGAAACAAGGAAGACTCCAATTTCTCATGTCAGAGTTACAATTACATAACAGGAGAAATAAAAATGAGTATCTATAATGGAATTCTTTGAGTCCAGGACCAAGAATGGATGTTTGCAAAATATTACAGATGCCCAGAGGCCAGATAGGTGACTTTGGGCCAGTTATTCCCCCCAGCCCAACCTACCTCACAGGGTTGTTATTGTGGAGAAAATAAAAGTGGAAGCAATATGTACACTTCTTTGGGTTATATAACAAAAAAGGTGAGATATAAATCTAATAAATAAGGAAGATCTGCTTTGACACGCTTGCTGATAAAAGAGTAGGTCGAGTTCACATATACCATTTATCTGGATTCTGTAAACAGGCTCCTTGTTCCTTGCAAGAAACCTGAATAACAAGACTGTGAGAATGTAGCTTGCTAGCAGATTAACAATGATTCACAATTAGTTCAAAAAAGCCAGTTATATCTTGAGAAACGTAGCATGTGCCTGTGATCAGTTTCCCTGACTGGGTGTGTTGGACCACAGTTCTTAGCATTTCTAGATGGTCTACTTGCTGGGAAGCTGCAATCATGGGCAGCACCCAACTGGGAAAGATGGTTTAGGTCTGTTCTTGGCTACTCCTTCCAGTTCCCTAGAATGTTCCCGTCTGTTCTCTTTCTTCTAAGAAGGTGGGCATCTTCTCCCAAAATTTATGGAGCTCAGTGTGCCAACTTCCTAAAAATGGCGAAGGATTAGTTGTTTGGAAGTCTGCTCAGCTGCCTATAAGAAGTGGATAAAATCTAAAAAGAAGTTCTTTTTAGATTTTTAGATTTTAGAACATTTGAAGTTCACAAGACTCCTCCTTCCATGCTTACTGCTGTTTTCCTTCTAAAAACATGCTAAAATCTTTAACATTACCACTTGTATTAAAATTTGAAGTCTTGTTTTGTCTAACATGCAAGTTTTAAGATAATCTCTTTTTAAAAGAATGTTTGGCTCCCAATAAATTTGCGAATGACTGAGATACTTAGCAAGGATCAATTTTCAGTTTTAATGAAATTAGACTCCTACTACAGAATGTCTTTACACGTACATTTGGGTGATTATTATGTATTGTTTCCCATTTAAAGGCAGATTAATATGCCTTAATGATTCTCTTGGGCACATCTTGGTCTACCTACTTACTAGTTATCAGGTGTCTCCTTCTGAAGAATGTAGCGTACATAGTAACCTGTGTCATTGTATCCACGGATAGTGGAAATACCATTTTGAGATAGCAACATATTGCTGCCTGGTGCTTGAAGGAGGCCTCTCTGAGCTCCTTAGAGAGGACTGTTGGCATGCCCCCCTCCCAACTCATCAGATCTCATTGTAGTACTGTGCTGGCATGATTAGGGAAAGAATCCCAAATGCCAGATTGACAGCATGCGACCATTAGGAAGATGGCTAAGTTTCCTGCCACAGTAAGAACAGAAACAAGGGGAAATGATAGCAAATTATTCTATTTTGTTTTTTAGAAGCAGGAAAGGGACACGTGTAAGCACAGATCTTCGCCAATTATTAGTTGGCAAGTGGGCACTGACCAGCCAACTGTTCTTTGCCATTGGCCAGAAAGGACAAGCAATTATTGGTTGTTAGTTCTCTCACAGATCTATAAAAACACCCATGCTCTCAGCATTCTGACGTCTGAATATCTATGGAAATAGTCAAAACAGGTCAGATGAAATTGGATGCAGAAAAGTTGGCCAATGAAAAGACTAATCCTCTGGAAAAGATTTCCATTTTATTCTTTTTTTTAAAATTGCATTTATTTAAATTTTAGTGGCCACCCAACTCCAGCAGACTCTGGACGTCCTACCAAACTAGAAAAAACATAGAAGCAGCTAAAAACATTGAATCACAGAGACAGCCCAGACTAAAATAATCTAATAGACAGCAAAAACAACAAAAGAAAACAGAGGCCATTGAACAAGTAATAAACCTCAACCCCAGGCCTGGGACCAAAGCCAGGTTTCCAAAGCTTCCCAGAACCCCAGGAGTGAGGTTGCCATCCTTATCTCTGGGGGGATGCTGTTCCAGAAGGTGGGGGCCACAACAGAGAAAGCATGCTTCCTAGGTCCCACAAGATGGCAATGTTTAATGGAGGGGACCGGGAGCACACCCACTCTGCTGGAACATACCAGGCAGGCAGAAACAGTTGGAGATAAGTGTTCCCTCAGATATCCAGGCCTTATTGAATTGCACTCAGAAGCCGACTGGCACTCAATGCAGCTCGCATAGCAATGGTGACACATGGGCACACCGAGAAGCACCCATTACGGCTCATGCTGCTGCATTTGGAAGAAGCTGTAGCTTCCAGGTGGTCTTCAAGGGCAGCCCCATATAGATTGCATTACAACAATCCAATCGTGAGGTTCCATCTCCTCTTCTTCCTCCTTCTCATATATCAGTGGTATCAGCCCAAGTACCCAATTGAATTGGGAGCTAATTTTTGCTTTGTGAAGGATGCTTCTCCTGCTCATATTCAAAGTGTATAGATACAAGGATTCTTGATGATGAGTATTACAATTTCTGAGCAGCCAACATAATTAGATGTTCACCCCAGGCTTCAGAAGAAAGTATGATCTCCTGACATGACCAGCAAGTTTAGCAAGGGTGAATAGGAGGCATATTGAGCTTCAGAAGACAGGGTGGTCTTTACTTCTAAAGCATCATCTTTACATTTCATGTATGGAGTCCCTTGCATCACTCAGAAAGCTAAGTCCTGGTGGACTTCATGGAAGATGCAAGTGGACAGGAATCTCCCTTTTTCCCATCTTCACCATTTCAAAAGATGAAAAGCTAAGTTGCTCTGGGCCTTACCATTGCCTGGATCATGTTCTCTTGTGGATTAGCTTATTGGCAATAAAAAAGTTGGCCTCTTATCATTTATCGTTCCAGAAGTCTTTATGAAGACTCTGTTGCCATAAAGTATTGCGCAATCCTGTCTAATAGTATTGCGCAATCCTGGCCCAGCAGTGGTAAAGGCAAGACAGGTCTACTTCTACCTGTACACCACATGGCACAATATCTGAGACATTTGTGCATTTCAAAAAGCCATAATTTCAGCCTGACTGTCAGGGACCTTCCTAAAAAGACAATTTGCCAGCCATCCTGGTTGCATCAGCCACAATTAGACGTCACCTTTCCTGAAAGAAATGGTGCCTTTGCGTGTGCCTGTTCTCAACAAAGAGCTCTTCTCTGCACTGTTAGGGTAAGGTAAGAGCCTCTTGGAGAAAACCATGCTCTGAAACCATTTTGGAAAAACACCCAGCCAGAAGATGTTTCCCTATTGTTATCTCTGCATGGAGGCCAAGAAATGACAGGTGTCCGTAAACTCCCACTAAGCCAAAAAGAATTCTTATGGGTACAGAGACAAGAGACAGAAGGAAAGTTGCAAACCCAGAAAAATGTGGCAGCTTCCCCCCCCCCCCGCCCCGGCTGCAGCTCTGCTCATTTGGGTAAGACTAAAGGGCCAGCCACTCTCTCTCAGCCCTATGAAGTAGCCAATGGCAAACCATTTCTTAAATCTTGCCAAGGAAACTGCAGGGACCTGTCCAGGCAGTTGCCAGGAATCAACACTGACTTGAAGGCACAAAAAAAAAGGGGGGGTGGGAGGGGGAAGGGATGGGATTTAAAACCATAGATTATTTTTATATAATGTTATTAACGATTTTTAAAAGTTAAGATAAAAACCAATACAAAATTAATATCAAGTAAGAAAAAGAACAGAAAAAGAAAGAAATCAAAGAGGAAGCTAAAAGTGCAAGAAAGGGGAAAGAAGTAAAAAAGAAAAGAAAAGAAAAAAGATACAAAGAAGTTGCTTCCGATCTTCTTTACAGCAGTTATAAGCACAATTATACCTCTTACTCTACGGTTACAACATAGCTCTCTTCTTTTTATAATCTATCCTGTTTAATCATCAAAAACGTAATTCATAAATTCACCTTCTACTGTTTTATGCAAAAAGTCTGTAAGGGACTTCCAGTCATCAATGAACAGAGATATTGTCTATTCTCTGATCAGATAAGACAGTTTGGCCATCTCAGCAAATACCATCATCTTCACCAACCGTTCCTCCATGGTGCGTAGTACCAAATCTTTCCATCTTTGTGCATACAATAATCTTGCTGCAGTTATCATATGCAAAAATAAAATTCCATGACTTTTTTCCAACCATTTCTCCATCAATCCCAAAATAAAAAACCTCAATGGCACATTAATCTTTAAAATCCTCTGAATTTTCTAGCTTTTTTACATATCCACCAAACACGATAAGATGTCCCTTCTTGTTGTTCACATTTCCAACATAAATTTGAAGAACCTTTATACATTTTAGACATTTTCTCTGGTGACAAATACCACAGGTACATCATTTTATAAAAAGTATCTTTAAGTTTATAACATAGTGTAAATTTCAATCCTTTCAACCACATATTTTCCCATTGTTCCATCTGTATATTATAACCAAACATTTTAGCTCACTTTATCATATAGTCTTTCACTTGTTTTCTGTTTCAAATTTCAATAAAAGTTTATACATTTTAGCAATTACATGTTCATAATTTGTACACAACTCTATTTCAAACTTAGTCTTGCAATGTTACAAAACCATAAACTCTTGATTACTTTAAATCTTTCTAATAACTGTAAATAAGAGAACCATTGACAACTATATTCCTCTGCCAACAGTTCTTCTCTTGATTTTATTTTACATTCCCCTTGAAAAAATTCTAGTATCTCATGATAAGTTAGTCATTTGTATTTACCTGTTATTTCTCATCTATAAATTGCTTCTTGCGCTGAGAGCCACAAAGGTGTTTTTGGGCACAACCTGGGTTTATATCTATTCCATATTCTCAATATGGCATATCCAATGTAATGATTTTTGAAATCTACATTAACCTTGACTTTGTCGTGTCACAAATATCCATGTCACCCAAATCTCAGGTTGTGTCCTTCTAACTCCAAAAAGCCTTCTATTTCTCAGCAGTACCCACTCGCAAACAGCAAGCTGCAAAATACAGTTTCAAATCAGGTAAACCCAATCCTCCTCTTTCCTTTGTGTCTTGTAACATCTTATATTTAAGTTGTGTTTTTTTCCCCTGCCACACAAATTTAGAGTTTTTTGTGATCGGCTTGTGAGTTGAGCAACTGGGAGTTGAGGGATTTCAATCAAGCTCATAGTCATAATGCAGCCTATATGGACATAAAGTTCACATGAGCCTCATTTCTTAAACACCTTGGGATGTAACTAATTTGCAGCTAAAGAGAGATTTTCTGAGTGGCAGGATAAAAATTCCACTTGGTGAGTTATTATTCTTTCTGGATTACAAAGGGAAAAAAAGTCTTTAAAGATTTAAAAACTTTTGGCAAAAAGCTCAACAAGGAGTGGATATAAAAAAGTTTAAAATGGATAAAGGGGACAGTTATATTGAAAGATTAATTTCTGGTGAAAGTACTTTTGAATAAATTGGAATTAAAATAGATGAATGAACTGGACCTTTGTGGAAATGTTTTTTGTTTACTATTAAAGAATGCAGACCATTAGTAATGCAGACAATTAGTTCACCAGAGAGGAAGAAAACAGCAACATGTTCCCCTTCCTGGAAAAGGATCAACAGAGGAAAGAACAGGAAATTAGAAACCCAAGTTCATCAGAAGACAACCCACACCAATCAAGTACTCCATTACCAAAGTAACAACCCAACCTCCCACAAGAGGAGCTGTGTAAGAACATTATTCAAGCGAGCACAAATGTATTGCAGCAACCCAGAAAAGCAGAAAAAAGAAAAAGACCACCTATACAACATCTTCCAACAAAATGGGTATCCACGTAATTTTATCAAAAAGTGCCTGACCACTCAACCTACTACAACACAATCTACACAAGCTATGAAAAGGATCACACTGCCATACATCAGAAACGTCTCAGAAACGACCAACAGACTATTACAACCATATGGCATCTCTATAGTACATAAACCAACAAAATCACTCCAAAATACCCTAAGCAAGCCAAGAGACCCAGTAGCCCAAGAATAAAAAACAGGAGTCCTCTACAACATACAGTGTAAGGACTGAAACAAACACTATGTAGGACGAACGGGCAGAAGACTAGCAGAGCGCATCCATGAGCACCAACTAGCAGTCAGAAGACAGGATGAAAATTCCTTAATTTCACAACACATGGACAGACTCAACCATAGTTTTAACTGGGAAACTGTCAACGTTTTAGACCAAGCTAAATCCAAATATGCAAGAGAATTCTTGGAAGCCTGGTATTCAGACAAGGCAGCAATTAACAGACACATAGAGATTAACAGCATCTACATACTATTCAAAAGAGACAAAAGACCAGAAGATCGCCTCACCAGCAATCGTCACCCAGATAAGCAAAGGTTGCCACCAGGCACACAATCAAGCAGCAAACATATGCCAATCAAAGAACTACCAGAGGAGCAAAACAAAACCCCCACCCCCACCAGCACTGGCAAGGCAGGCCACAGCATATAAATAGAGAGCAAACCCCATCCCATTTTAGCACTGAAGATGTTACCTAGCTGGGTAATGAAACATTTGCAAGAAAAGAACCAAGCTCAGAGAACCCCAAGGACTCCACAGACATTTAGTGAATTTTACAAAATAAAAGATAAAGGTAATAAGAGCCAGACTGTGATGCTGATTGTAACTATTTGAGTACCACTTGAGATGAAAGTAAGGAAAGACAAAATAGGGGAAAAAAGGTGGGAAGGGGAAGCTTGACTTTTCTCTTTCCTTCGTTTGTAACACTTTCATTTTTGAATTATAATAGCATAATGCCAGCCACCAGAAAAGCAGCCAAAATGGAGGGGAGGAGAGGATCGCTACAGCAACCTGAAGAGAGAGGAATTACACCAGATTTGCTGGCCAGTAATTTAGCTGAATCAATTGAGAGCTTTTGAAAAAAGAATAGATGAAAGACTTGTAAAGATGAAAGAGGAGATGAAAGAAGAAGTAAAGAAGATGGAAAGTTCTGTAAAACAAGTGTCTGGAGATGTAAAACAAATTAATGAAAAAGTGCAAATTTGGGAGAGTAAGACAGAAGTTATCGACAGAGAGTTGGAAAGAGAGCGAGATAATTTGACTCTACTGGAACTGAGAGAGAAGGACTTTTGTTTGAGATTTAGAGCAATCCCAGAGGATTCCGGTGAAGATATTAGAGAAAGGTTTATTAATGCTTTATCAATTTTTTTGGGGGGGAGGAATTGGGGGGAGGAGGATACAGAAGCAGAAATTGATAAAGTATATAGAATAAATACAAGAGTTGTGAGAATGAGAAATGTTCCAAGGGATGTTTTGGTGCACTTTCTCAGGAAGACGACAAGGGATCAAGTTTTGCAGCAGCATTTTAATACAAGACTGAAGATTGACAAGAGAAATGTAACTGTTCTTAAAGAAATTCCTATTAGAATTTTGCATAAAAGAAAAAAGCATTCTTTTTTGACTGACAGATTAAAGAAGAAAAAGATTCCGCTTCAATGGGACAAATTGGAAGGTGTGATTTTTACTTTTGAACAGCAGAGGTTTTGACTGAATTCAGTCCAGAAGGTGAGCGAATTTCTAGAAAAATTTAAAGAGGAATTGGAGGAAATTCAAATGGAGGTGTCAGCAGAGACTACACAAAAACTTCAACAGGTGCAACAGGAAACTTAAAGGAATGATACTGAACTAGGTACTACAGGTATCCATTTTTCTAAATTTTTGGCTTGATTATGGATTACAAGTGCTTAACGTGGAATATAAATGGAACAAATCCTGAAGTCCTACTTCTCTGTGGCTCGCAGTGAGCTCCTCTTCCTTCTCCCAGAATCCTCTGGTGGTATGAAAACACTCCCAGTGAGGCAGTTCCCTGGCCACTAGCTTGATCAGATGAACTGAAGTCCCAATTCTCTATTGCTCACGAGGAGCTCCTCTTCTCTCTCCCAGAGAGTGAGAGAGTCTTCATTTTACACAACCCTCTTTCCTCTTTTTCCACCTTCCTTCTTTTGCCAATGCATGTGCAAATATTTAATATAGCTTGATATATAATCATATAGCTTGATATATTACAGTGCTATAGTAGATTCTATCTCTATCTTTCTATCCTAACTATAGTATAGATATATCTTGTGCTTAATATAGCTTGATATATTAATTGCCTCCAGGTAAAGTGCAATTAAAAGCAAAAAACAGAGAGTGCAGAAACGTTGGATGCCATCTTGCTCCTCCCTCCAGCTTTTGGGAAGAGATGCATTGTTGACCTACCTGAACTTGACATCTGTCTAAGAATTTGCTAGACCATTTCAAAAATATCCTGGGTTTAGGTTCCATAGCCTTCTCCCCATTTTATTCTTTTTTTTTTTCCTGCTTTCACTATGAAGTTGGAAATGTAACCACTTCTCCTCCCAAAAAATCCCACAATCTTCTTTTGATAATAAAGATTCTTGCATCAAGAATTTGCTTTTACCCGATTGGAAAGGTGTTGACCCAAACAATTAAAACAAATCTTAAATAACCATTAAAACTGTTAATAACATATAAGATCATGGGAGAATGCACCAAAAGTTCACTTATGAGGCAACCATATCATGGGCTCCTTATTACTATGGGATGTCCAAGCCTGCTGGGCAGGGGGGAGGCATTTTAAGGGATTTCTAGATTGCCCAATTTGAGTGCCACCATTTGTTCTCTCTGTTCTATCTATGACTGAAGATTAGTACAAATTTGGGTGATTGCCACTATTATCTGCATTATTCTTGCTAGATTAATTTATTGTTATGTAATATTATTGCATTTTACATCTACTTTTTAGTTTTATTAAGCTAAATTAGTTTTAATTAGTTTTATTAAACTAAACTAAATACATACATCATTATACATACATGTATTTTTATTGTAGCATTCTCTGGCTTAAAGGCCATAATAAAGGTTTTGATTTGGCTTGAAGAAGGGAGTCTTTGCACAAGCCACAAACATAGATTTTTCTTTTCTTTTTTAATCTGAAGCATTTTGCAAGTGCAAACCACAGATGTGCTGTATTCTATTTTGGCCTCAGTGTTTTTTTGTTTTTTGTTTAAACTTCAGTTCCCAAAGGTAGCATTCAGACTTTGAAATGAAATGTAGGTTTTAGAAACAAAATTTTAAAACTAATTTTACTGAAATTGGGAGGAGAAGCTAAACTAAGTTAATTAGCCCAAAATGTAAATGTTGCATTTCTTCAATTACCTTGACTTCTTTCCAGGAATCTCTTTTAATAGCTGCATATGCTTTGGTCCAGGGGAATTACATAAAATTTGAAATTTGTTCAGGTCACATTTTCAGGCAAACTAATCTCATTCTTCATTTTCCCAACCCATACATGAAGGCCAAATCAGTTATGCCTCAAAATTCACACTTCTCCAAATTTTCCAATGCAGTATATACACTTTTCTCTAAGGGAAATTATTACACATGCTTGCCCATATTCATGAAAATAATGTACAAAATTGTGTTATGTTCCAGAAGATCATCTGCAAAAGATGTGTATCTTTGGGAAAAGTGCAACACCCCCCCCCCCATGTTAAGTTAGTAACAAAATGCATGGAAATATGTATAATATTTAGGGCTGGGAGAGATGGCAACACCGTAGTTCTAGGATGAGTTACAGCTGTTGGCAAGTGTATCACTATTTTTGCATGCTTACCCTGGGGTATTTTTTGGCTGTGCGTGCAAGTGAAATTAGGACTCTTGAGTTACCTTTTCTCATTTTGAGTGCGCTGTTGGCAGAGAATCTAAAACCGATAAAGAATTTTAGTTATCAGCTTTGCCTTTAATTTTAAGTCATAGTGTGCTCAAGAAATAATGGGTTTACACTTTCCAAAGTGTCTTCAGTAGAATGGTGACGTGATTTCCTAGGATATCTGTCTACTCATCTTTCATCTCCATGTTTTGATTCCACTATAGTTGTCCAAATAGTTTGCATTGTCAAGACATGTTGCAAGGCACTCCAGAAATGGTTCAGTACTTCTCCGTGTATTGTCTTCATATGTTTTTATTCCTTTTAGTCCTTATTCTCGGCAATTGTCTTCTATTTTACCTGTCTCATTACACAAAAGCTAGACCATAGGTGTTATTAACACTTGTCAGATAATACATTGGGGATTTTTCCTCCTCTAATTTCTTTGAGATTATTGCTCTATTTATCCCTTAATGCTTTCCTTATCTTGCCTCTGTTAACAGCCTTAAAAAAAGAGAGAAAAGATTCTGTTCAACTTCCATGACAGCAGAAACACAATGTGCCTTCAAAAGACACAATTCTACTCCTCTTAAGCATTCCTTAGTATTTTTTCTCAGAGTCAATCCAGTTGCGTTCACTGTAGTGTCCATTCATCCCTGAGTGAGTAGACCCAAAATTGGAGCTTTCATTCAGTGATGTGAAAATGACAAGAAGCTGTTGTTGATACCAAAAGGCTGCCCTGCTAGAACAAGTCCAGGAGGAGAAGGAAGAAGACAAATTTGTTGATGGTTCATCAAAATAAAATAAATTGCTTTTGTAGTGGTTTTGTACTTCTAGGGTGTACAAAAGGGGAAATATTGCTAAACTCATTTGTAAGGTTGCTTTCACAGAGCAGATGATAAAACACAAAGGATTAAGCAGCAACAGCAAAAAACATTCAAGATTTTACTTTTTTGGTAATTAATTCTTGTTAAATTTGCTCTGTTCATCCATTTTTTCCTTTTATTAATATGATACACACGCACACACACACACACACTAAGTAAAAACACAAGGGAGATTTTAATAAGTAATCAGCTTAAGATCGAAACTTCTAGTATATCACAATTATTTTGATTTGAATTGCAGTGGTTCTTTTTCAGTGTTATACTCAACTTTGGATGAGAAAGCCAAATAATGTTATGCTTGTCACACTGACACCCTACATTGTAATTAATATTGATAGAATATTTTTTTCTTTTTTCTATTCTCAATATTCTATCTAAATATTGGAAGGTTAATAACTTTTAAACATATTATGCAAACATCAATGTATTGAAACAACACAGCGTACTAAGATTTATAACAACACAATAAACAGGAATATATATATATGCAGGAAGATCTGCCACATAGGAATGAATAAGTCTGTCCTCTGCCTTAATATTCCTCCTCGGTGAGATTGTAGCATTGTCTACTTAGAAGGAACTATAGTGGAGATCAATAGAGCTTACTTCCAGGTAAATGGTGTTTGGATTACAGTTTGAACTGATATCTCAGGATCAGATTTTTCTGCAGATGTTGCTGGATTTTGCAGAACTTCCGTTAGGGCAGGAATTGCTGGAGTGAATTTGGGATGAAAGAGAAGATTGTGGAAGTTCTACAGTTGCCAACAACAAGGGCAGCCCAGTTTGTGACCCACCATGAAGTGCACAACAGCCTGTCCTTGCTGATGTTGTCATTGATAATACTGTTGTGTGGACACTGTCATCTCCAACAAGGCCCACATGATCAGTCCCCGCAAACATAGGTGTGTTCCTCCAAGACTTCCCAAAGTTGTTACCAAATTGCAATGTCTCATTCAACAGAAGAAGAGAGTTCTTAAATACATGGCTGCAGAACAACCATATCAACTAATTTGAAATGTAAATGAAATGAAATCAGTTTTTTCACGAATTGAGGTTTGCATTTATTTTCATCCAGGTTCCCCTGTTAATTTGAGGAGTGTAGCTCTTCAGCATATCACAGAAGGCAAAGGAGCAGTGGCTGAAAAAAAGTACACAGAACTGCTTAGCGATGACACATAAGCCACGCACATTCAGTACCACAACTGTTTGAAAGACATAGTTGAAGAAGAGAGCAAAAACCACATAATAAGGGCCCTCTGCATTTTAAATATGAATATATATGGTAGTTGCTTTTTTAAAAAAAAAGAAAAGGTGTATTGATGAAATGTACATAGGGAAATTTGCACGAAAAGGTGTGTCAGTGAGGTTTAAAATACAAGTTAGATTATTAAGGAAAGTTTCATGCAACAGCTCAGCATGTCAGAAGCACTGTGATTTTTTTTTTCTTTAATGATATTTTATTTTTAAACAATTCAGCAGAGGGCTGGGACTGCTAGTTTCATGGGTCTCAGACTCTTAAATAAAAAGAATTGAAGTGTGTGACTGGTTCAGGCCCTCAAAGGGGTTCTCGTCCCCATTCCAAATCCTGAAATTCCAAGTGCAAATACCAAGAAACTCATCTCTCCTTAGAAGAACCTCCTAGTCCTCATGAAAAATATACCCGTGTCCGATCATAGCCATCCCTGTATCTTGGGTCATTCCTCCATCTTGAGTTTCCTAAGAGACTTATATTCTGGCAGCGGGCAAAGAAGTGCTAGGCTTCATCTAGCCTCAGCATACTGCCAATGGTCTACTCTGCTATTTTAAGCAGACGACCCACCTGTATGCAATTTGGAGTTTATGAATAAGATGTAGGTGAAATTAAGTCCACTGGAATAATTGTCACTGGAATAAATGCACCAGCAAACCTGGATGACCATCATCTAGCATTCTGCACCTGGCGATGAGTCTGTCTTTAAAAACTTATCAACATGGTGGTAATTGCAGAATAACCGAAAGGCATGGACAATCAAAATGTTGCAGGAGCTTGCTGACAGCCATGTAACAATTCATCCCTGCGAATGAACTTTACTAAAGATTAGAAATGCAGATATACCATGCAATTAACTGAACATAGCAGGGAGGCAAATATCAATGTGAAATGGGAGAAAAATGTGAGCCGGGGGGTGGGGGAAGAGAGAATGATAAAAGCAACCAAGCTGAGACAATGTAATTGACAACATTGGTGTGAGAAATAACCAACAACCACACATAATAATGAACAGAGTAATGAATAAGATGGATGAGAACACAAAAAGATTGGGCATTTCTATAAATAAATGTCACATAGGAAAATAAAAGTTTGAAAGACTAGGGTGGCGGTAGGGATACAGCAAATTGTTCAAAAGATTTTGGTTTTGCTTTTTTCTTCAGGGCAAGAGATCTGGCCAGCTGAGGTAACTTGGTTCAGTTTGCCACTGTGGGTGTTGAACGTGACACAACTTTGCATTTTCTTCTGCTCACAATTGTGTTCACACAACACGCTTAATCCAGATACTGTATTAACCCATTTTCTTACCCTGAGCCTTCAGCTCAATAAAATGGTGGAGCTTTACATAAAATGCTCAGCCACCAAAACCCTAACCACTGTCAACACTGACTAAGCCTGACATATTTGTCATGGATCTAGTTAAATCGGTTGGGTGAACATACCTAATGTCATTCCTACTCAGGAGTAAAGAGGAGATCTTTCAGCAGCTGCCATTTTTTCCCCCCAGAAGATCCATCAGAACAACACCAGGCCTTGAGGGAGGTTCCTGCTGGGGTGGAGGAAGAGACAACGGTCCCCAGAATTCCAGTACCACACTGCAAAATGACAAAACTCATGAAGACAAGAAAGAAAAGGGGATTGTTTGTGATAATTATGGAAAGTAGTGTGGGGAAAATGCATCTTTGGGGTGAAGAAAGTAAATTTCTAGAGGCTTCAGAGAAATGGGAGCGCCTTAATAAAACTGAAATATAAAAGAATGTGCAGCATCAGCTGGTGTGAACTACCAAGGCATCTGTCTTGAAGGAGGATGTGTTCTTCCTGGCATTTGGCACCTGGAGTTGATCTGTTTCTTCTTCTCATTAAGGTTATTGTTTTCCTTGTAGATAGTAGATAAGGGGCAGAAAGTAACTTGAGATCTATTGCTTACTTATGTATGCCTGCATCATCATATGAATATGTATGTATGCATCCTTTTCCCTTCTCCTTTCCTGAAATGTATAAATATCTGTCAGGTTCAGCCCAAAGAACTCCACGAGACAGTACAGTTACAGTTCTATTGCATTTATTAGCTTTCACCCACAAGACAGAATCTCTCCAGACTGAATCCAAACTTCCCAAGCCAGCAAGCAAACACCGCGAATTCCTTAGGGTGGTGCCAGTCTCATCCTCTTCACCTTCCCACGCTCATTCTGGGGGCTAAGGAAATGCTTATCTCCCCGAGCGCAGCCTTTGCCATACCATTCCATCACAATATCGGAGCATCTCTTTTGTCTGCAGAAGGGGTGTCTCTCACTATCCCTTGATGGGGTCCCCTCCAGTGTGCACCGTCTAATAAACACCGCAGTGAAGCCTTGATTATTCTGCATTTGAGTCCTGCATTTTGATTCCACAGTAGTCAGCTCTCTCCACATAACATCGCCAGTACTGCTGATCTGCCCATTCAGGGGATGAGGAGGGGTTAACCAAAAAAAAAGAAACCAAAAAAAAAAATCAAGATGGTGGCCATGACCACATAATCAAAGACCTGTCCCGTTTTGTGTGTGCAGTGTGTGTGTGATACATGCAGAAAAGGGTGGACCTTCAATTGCATGGCTATAGCTGCTCTCTTGACATTTTTTACCCCCCCCCCCGCCCCTGTCCCCACTCCTAGTTTAGCCTATCCATTTTCCTTCCTCCCCCAACTTCATCTTTCAGGCCAAAAGTTCTTCAGTGTGGACAACGATCAGCAAGAACAACATCTAAAATGATTTCTTTAAGATGTAGTCCTGTCTCTATTTCTTTTTTAAAATGCTTCACTCCAAAACCAGGTTTTCCCAGTGCTGTTTATAACACAAATGACCAAATAAAAT
Source organism: Python bivittatus (assembly GCF_059951505.1). NCBI lineage: Eukaryota > Metazoa > Chordata > Lepidosauria > Squamata > Pythonidae > Python > Python bivittatus. The sequence continues at coordinate 318,551 of NW_028277055.1, read as the reverse complement.
TCTAAGCCATTAAAGTACATAATAAGACACATGGCATTTTCTTTCAGCCATCAATCTTCTGAGAACCCAATCATCCTTGACTTTCTTCAATCCTTTTTAAAAAGAGTGAATTAGTGGAAATCATCACCTCTCCGGATAGTGAGTTCTGTAGGTTAATAATCTGTTGTAAAAGGAGCCATGAGGAGGAATTATTCAAATTTAAATTGCTTGTTCAGGCAAGATTTTTTTTAAGGGGAACTACATTTCTTCCAGTAGCTCTGAACATTTCTAACAATATCCCTGCATCAGAGTCTTCTTTCACTCTACTGCCTTTCTCTGATTTCTTTCCCCACTTCTTTCTTGCCTCCAAAATTACAATTCAAATCATAGGATTTCCAAACTGGACTCCATGTACTTTGCTTGCCATTCCTCCAGTTCGTCCAACGTCTCTTTGAAATTATCCTTTGACACCGCAAACAAAATAAAACAAACCAACAAACAAAAAACAACCAATGCAGAGTTGATGTTGTAGGAATGACTGTATCAGGATGTCTCGTTTCTTCAATGCTACACCGAATACATACGTGCACATTGCTAAATTTGTTGCAAGCATGAATTACACCGCATGCTTTTTTCGTTTTCGTTTGGTTTAGTTCATGCTTCTTGCTAACCTCTTCTTGGGCCCACTGCTTGGGGTAAGAAGAAAACAGGTACAGAATCCTTTTTTGTGTGTGGTTAGAAACATTGGGTTGATTTTCTGGCCAACTGCGCTGTTACCAAGACTCCAGTTCAGGAAACGATTGCATTGGAGGGTTTCTAAGATTGCAGCGTCTGAGTGACCCTGAAAGGAACCTCTTCCTCTCCCCACTTGGCTGGGTGTCTTTTGTCATTCTGTCACTGACTTGTGCTGTTTTGACAATACAGTGGTGCCTCGGGTCACGAACGCTTCTATTCACGACCAATTCGGGTCACGAACAGCTCCGGTCGCAAAATTTTGCCTCCGTTTGCGAATGCCAGATCAGGTGACGAACAGGATCCGCGGCCATTTTCCCGCCCGTGACACATGGTCATAGGGAGGGGGACTCTCCCTCCAAGCAATAACCACCTCCCTGTCCTCCATGCCAGAATGGATTAACCGTAATTACATTAACCTTATGGGAAAATTTGCTTCGGGTCACGACCAATTCAGGTCGCGACTAGAGTCGCGGAACAAATTTAAGTTCGTGAACCGAGGTACCACTGTACATGAGAACATGTGTTCTAGTAAAATCATGGAAGAACAGAATTAATGCCAAAGCTGCAGCAGACCGGCACGCTTTTCCAAAGAAAACCAGAAATGAGGAAAATGCAAAATGACCAAGGACTTCTTTACATCAGATCCATTCTGGAAAGTAGGCCGTGCAAGTCAGAGCTGAATTTGGATGCAGAGTCCGTTGGAAGCGTCTGTCTGCATTTGTAAGTTTGCATGATTTCACCTCTGCTATGGAAAACTTTGAAATCCCACCCTAAAATAGCGAGTTGTGAGCATTGCAAACTCGGAGGTGTTGAACGAAGCCAGCATTGGCAGTCTCCTCTGAATCCTAGGCTGAATTCTACTGCTTAGACAATCTCCCATAATATACTGCAGACTGGCTACATTTCATCCATATGGCCTATTATATTAAAAGCTTATTACACAATCAGCGCTGCAGAGAAGTTGCCCTTTGCGTATGTTTACTGTGTGCTCATAAATCCCTTGTGCCCATATGCTCAGCTCAGACTAATGACTTCAACAACAGACACATCAAAGACTGTTGTTTCCAATAATGGGCTCCAGGAACAGTGGCAAGAAATGGAATTTGGAAACTGCTGGCCCCTTCCAGAAGTCTCCCTCCTTTGAGAGCCTGAGTGATAAACCCTATTCTCTGGGACTAGACTGGGACTGGGACATAAGGCTGGTTAACTCTTCTACCAAGCGTGAATGTCTGCATGCCTTGTCAGGCATCTTCTGTTTTCTGCAAGGAATCTCTCTACAGTCAACTCAAAAACTGTTTCCAGTTCTTGCTTGGCATTTTCATTTTTTATTTTTTTCTGCCTTTGAGTCAGTGTTGATGCCTGGCAACTGCCTGGAGAAGTCCCTGCAGTTTTCTTGGCAAAATTTCAAAAATAGCTTGTCCTTGCCTCCTTCTTCCTAGGGCTGAGAGAAAGGGACTGGCCCAAGGTCACCCAACTGACTTTGGGCCTAAGACAGGACTAGAACTCACATTCTCCTGGTTTCTAGCCTGGTGCCTTCACCGGTGGCTGTCTCTCTTTTCATTTAAGATCTAGAAATCGAGATTTAGAAATCTCCCTTCCAGAAGAATTTTGGTGTGCACGCTACATCTCAGGAAGTCTGTATTATGCTGACATATTTATTTGTAACACCAAAAGAAAACACACATCTTAAAAACACACACACACAGACACACCTCTCACCTGGTTGACTTTTTATTCTGATCATGAAAACCTATGTGGGATGGGACCTGGATTGTACCTAGATGGGAAGCTACCCCAAAATCATAGAGCTGTAGGTCAGTCTGGAATTTGGAAAGAAAGACAAAATTACAGCCTGGATGTGTCCATGAAGTCACCAGTGGTGGAGATTAATACCAAGATGACAGGTGCCTTGAGGAAGAATGAGTGGGTCCATTAGAAAAGGAGGCCCTTGTTCTAATTTCTATTATTATATTGTTAGCCAGATGTTTAGACTGGATTTTGCATTGATCTGTTATTATTCAACTATTACTACTACTACTAATGATAATAATTTAACTAATATATTTATTATTATTATTCGTCTGTTATTATCCGGCTATTATTATTAATTTTTATTGAATATTTTTTTTACAGAATAAAAGCAATGCAAATTTAAAGAGGAAAAAGGAAAATAGAGAAAAGCAATAAGAAATAAAAAAGAGAGAAAAAGATATAAAGAAGCAGCTTCCAATTTTCTTTACAGCAGTTATATATGCATTTATATTTTATCCCCTCTAAAGTTAAATCGTAGCTCCCTTCTTTCCATATTCTACCCTGTCTAATCATCAAATCCATAAATCACAAGTTCAGGGTTTTTTTCCATTTTCAGCAAAAAGTCCATAAAGGATGCCCTTGTACTAATTTCTGATTTGGGAATAGAGGAATTAGAAGCACATCCCTATTTTTAAGAATTAGAAGCTGAAGCTGATCTAAACTGCAAGTTCAGATCCCAGGTGGGGGGAATGTCCCTCTATACAAAAGAATTCTCTCAGGTTCAGGAGAAAACACAAATCTGTGGCTACAGAGATCCAAGGGCACCCCTAAACACTGCAGCCCTTCCCCCCCAAAATTACTAAAAAGTACTTTTTTCCCAATGGGAAAAGAGAAAATAATTAAATGCAAGGAGGATAATTGCCTTAGCTGTTGGCAGTTAAATCTAACTGCCAACCCCCTAACCACCCAGAGTCACCCCACAGTGAGATGGGCGGTGACACATTTGAAATATAAATACATAAATAAGTAAACGGAAATTAAATGGAAATTAAATCAGATTTAACTTTGGCTCCACCCACTTTGGGGGAATGCAACATTTGCTGATCAGGATTAAATGTGCAAAGGAAACCCTCTTTAAAGAAAGCACAAAATAGGATTATTTGGAAGGGCAGGTGAAGAGCTTGCTCACAAATGTTTGTAGGACAAATCTATGAGAAACACATACAGACTTAAATAAATAGTAGCTTCAAGCTGAGCCAGAACTAGGTATAGAACAAAATGAAGAGAGGAAAACTGAGGATCCCTATGGAAAAATTCACCTCTCCCTTTTATGGTCAAAAGAGCTATAACCAGCAGTCCTCACCCAGCCCATAAATCTGGCCATACTGGAACAGTTCCAACCTGCTACAACATTTTCCAGGAAGACATCTATCTCCATGGGCCATGAGAACATTTTCAGGAGTAAGACCTGAGTCAGAAGCAAGAGAATCTCCTCCACAGTCATCTTCGCCTCTCTTATATTTGCAGAGTTTCATCCTTGTGCTGAAACACTATATATTCTTAACATTTCCATGTCTCTTCCTTTTCTAATCCCACTGTCTATGGATCCAAATTTACTCAACAGATATGAAGGTATTTTCATCTAAGGATGGATTATTGAAAGATATACCCCCGCCCTATCATATTCAAAGAAGGCATTATCTAAAGGAACAACTAAGCCTAATATAAGAAAAGAAGAAGACAAGGAAATAAAAGTGTTCCAGGTATATTTAACAATAATCCAACTTTCTGCAAAAGTAAAGTGCAAGGCAATTAATAAGGCGTCTTTAGCACGCAGCTGAAGAACACAGAGACCTGGGTGCGTTCACAGAAGACTTTGAATATTCTTCAAGATCATTCCTGCTGTGACTAGTTCAGATGAAACTTGAATTAGTCACAACATTTCTCCAAAATTTGGAGCATATCTTCATATAGGAAATTACATGAGGACCTCCTTCTCCTGTTGTGCCCTGGTTAGCTTTATACAAAACATTTTCCCCCTGCATGTTTTACTCCCCCTGTCTAGTCTGATGGGGGGAAAAAATCCATCTGGTTAATCCTATTGGGGTGTTTGTGTTTTCACAACACGTTAGACTTGGTTGAATGGAAAGGGGGAGAGTTAGTCTGGTGTAGTGGTTAAGGTCCCAGGCTAGAAACTGGGAGACCATGAGTTCTAGTCCTGCCTTAGGCATGAAACCAGCTGGGTGACTTTGGGCCAGTCTCTCTCTCTCTCTCAGCCCTAGGAAGCAGGCAAGGGCAAACCACGTCTGAAATCTTGCAAGAAAAATTGCAGGGTCTAGTCCAGGCATTCACCTGGAGTCAACACAGCCTTGAAGGCACCAAAAATAATAAAATAATAAAAGGAATAGGGTAAGGTTTAGTGTGCTGTGTGAAGCATGACATCATATTAGCTCAAATTATATATATATATATATATATATATATATATATATATATATATCGGAATTGTATGTTGTGGGAACAAAATAGTTGTGATTTCATAACCTGGGTTAGGATTTCATTGTGGGGACCTAGTGTCAAAAGCCCTTATGGCAGCACCAAACCAAGGAAGCAAGATTCATGTGGAGTTTCATTAAGAGGTTTTAATGCCAGAAAAATAAAAGGAGTTAAGACACAGAACCTTGGAAACAAATACGTTTTGGAAATAAGCAAAACTCTACCCATCATTTATTAGTGAATTCATCAAGATGGGGGGTCTCTGAATTGCTTAAAACTCTTTCTCTCAGGTTGCTTTACTGAAGGGCTAAAGACACTTTTGCTAGATAAAATGAAACCTCTACTGTCTCTTTCTTTGCCGTGTTTTGAAATATGCTGTTCTCTGCCTCCAAGAGTTCTCTTACACCTAACCAGTAAGTACATCTAAAAATATAAGTTCAAACTAAGTTAGGTTTAGACTTCATTTCCTGGGAAAGTAACTTTGCTCTAATAACAGTTAAGACATTATTCTCAAATAAAACTTAATGGCTGCAAAAACCATGTTCCTCAAGTGAAATTTAGATACTTTTAGAGGCTTCAAGTCTTGCATGATGGCATCATTGAATATCTTTTAGTTTCCAGCCTCATTCTACTTCACCAGACATCCTTCAACTTCAATGGGTAATGATCTAATGCAGAGGTTTACTCTCCTGCTCACCAGATCATGAGGCGAGTAACTTCTCATCATATTCAGAAGGTGCCTGGAAGAAGGTTAGATATACTATCCTCCTTGGACATCTGGCAACCAAAATTCCAAGGATGTGAGAGAAGAAAACAGCAGGAGAGAAGTGGCAGAGACAACCTCTTGTGGTATTGTTTCACCCAAACCATCTCAAAATGTATCCTGTGTGCTGGTATAGAACCGCTGCTGATTGGAGAAAAATTCTAGGGCTCAGAACAGATAATGTGAAAATTCAAAGTCTCTTCAGGTATATATAGCTGGTATGTTACCTTTTCCTTCTAACATTAGAGAAGCATTTTCTGCAGAGGCTGAGAGGACAATCTCAAAGTCAGATCTCTCACATCAAGAGTTAGGTCCCCCCCCCACACACACACACTTTTGGAGAAGGAGGTCTAATGATGAATTCTTCTGGACTCTGGGATGTGTTTGAAAGGACCATACAATTGGGGTAGAAAGCTCGAATCCTGTGCAGATTTCTCTGGGTCAGGTTTCACCGAATTTGACAGGATATGTTGAGTATAAAGGCCCAGAATTGCTTTGAAAAAGTCATATGGTTTCTCTATTCAGATGGTAGTGGCAATAGACACTACCACCAAGACATCAATGCTGTCTTTTTGCAGTGCAAATGCACACAGTTTTAATACAGGTGGTGGTGAAGATGTTGATACATTACAGAAATCAAAGACTGTGGTCAAGCATGGCAAAACAGAAACATTCAATGGGTGGCATTTCATTCCTACTTGGACAAGGCAAAACAATTAAGGCTTCCTTTATGGTGCTTTCAACCTTCAAGCCTAACAGCAGTAATGCCAAGGGAGATATGGGAAATTCTCTGGACTTTGAGACTCGCATCCTGCTCATGGGAATGGATTGTAACTCATGGGAAGACTACAGTGGGGCAAAAAAGTATTTAGTCAGCCACCAATTGTGCAAGTTCTCCCACTTAAAAAAATGAGAGAGGCCTGTAATTTTCATCATAGGTATACCTCAACTATGAGAGACAAAATGGGGGGGAAAATCCAGAAAATCACATTGTCTGATTTTTAAAGAATTTATTTGGAAATCATGGTGGAAAATAAGTATTTGGCATATATCAAAAGTTCATCTCAATACTTTGTTATATATCCTTTGTTGGCAATGACAGAGGTCAAACGTTTTCTGTAAGTCTTCACAAGGTTTTCACACACTGTTGCTGGTATTTTGGCCCATTCCTCCATGCAGATCTCCTCTAGAGCAGTGATGTTTTGGGGCTGTCACTGGGCAACACGGACTTTCAACTCCCTCCAAAGGTTTTCCATGCGGTTGAGATCTGGAGACTGGCTAGGCCACTCCAGGACCTTGAAATGCTGCTTACGAAGCCATTCCTTCGTTGCCCGGGTGGTGTGTTTGGGATCATTGTCATGCTGAAAGACCCAGCCATGTTTCATCTTCAATGCCCTTGCTGATGGAAGGAGGTGTTCACTCAAAATCTCACGATACATGGCCCCATTCATTCTTTCCTTTACACGGATCAGTCGTCCTGGTCCCTTTGCAGAAAAACAGCCCCAAAGCATGATCTTTCCACCTCCATGCTTCACAGTAGGTATGGTGTTCTTTGGATGCAACTCAGCATTCTCTCTCCTCCAAACACGACGAGTTGAGTTTAGACCAAGACGTTCTGCTTTGGTTTCATCTGACCATATGACATTCTCCCAATCCTCTTCTGGATCATCCAAATGCTCTCTGGCAAACTTCAGATGGGCCCAGACATGTACTGGCTTAAGCAGGGGGACACGTCTGGCACTGCAGGATTTGAGTCCCTGGCGGCGTAGTGTGTTACTGATGGTAGCCTTTGTTACTTTGGTCCCAGCTCTCTGCAGGTCATTCACTAGGTCCCCCTGTGTGGTTCTGGGATTTTTGCTCACCATTCTTGTGATCATTTTGACCCCACGGGGTGAGATCTTGCATGGAGCCCCAGATCGAGGGAGATTATCAGTGGTCTTGTATGTCTTCCATTTTCTAATTATTGCTCCCACAGTTGATTTCTTCACACCAAGCTGCTTGCCTATTGCAGATTCAGTCTTCCCAGCCTGGTGCAGGTCTACAATTTTGTTTCTGGTGTCCTTCGACAGCTCTTTGGTCTTGGCCATAGTGGAGTTTGGAGTGTGACTGTTTGAGGTTGTAAACAGGTGTCTTTTATACTGATAACAAGGTCAAACAGGGGCCATTACTACAGGTAACGAGTGGAGGACAGAGGAGCCTCTTAAAGAAGTAGTTACAGGTCTGTGAGAGCCAGACATCTTGCTTGTTTGTAGGTGACCAAATACTTATTTTCCACCATGATTTGCAAATAAATTCTTTAAAAATCAGACAATGTGATTTTTCTGGATTTTTCCCCCCATTTTGCCTCTCATAGTTGAGGTATACCTATGATGAAAATTACAGGCCTCTCTCATCTTTTTAAGTGGGAGAACTTGCACAATTGGTGGCTGACTAAATACTTTTTTGTCCCACTGTATGTACTGTGCTTGACAAAAGAGACAAGGATCTCCAAAGTAGGACTTGAAAGTCCCCTTTCTAAAGTTCTGGAAATCAACTCCTGTACAAGATGGACCAATGATTTCCTTTGTTTTATGGAAGTTTCCTACAATCTATTTTGGGGAAAAGGTTATCACGCAGTGATGTATGATGAACAGTCTGATGAACTGATAAACAGACTGACAAACAGTCCCAGGTTCAGGCCAGAAGAATAAGGAAATATTGAGCTAAAGACACCACTGGTCTGTCTGATAAGGCAGCCACTTATGATCTTATACTCCTAACCTTCCCCCTTAAGAACAGGTGGATACCCTAGAACCAAATAAACAACATGTTATATATTCTCTGACAATTTAAGGTAACATCCATGAAGTTATCCCCACATTTCAAACCCCTATACAGGAACTGAAATAAAGGGGAATGGGGGGTGAGAGATCAAAATCAACCACCAAGGTCCATGGTTAAGCATGCCAAGTCCAGATCCAGCACAGATCCAAGTCCGACCCCCTAATCACTACCCTAATTTCAACCAATTTGGGTGTAAGCATCCTTCTTCCCTCTCACTTCTTTCCATGCCTTTCTTTCTGGCTGAGTTCATCCAATACCCTTAACCAGTCTAGTTACATGCCTATCAGCTGCCTTTGTACAATATGCTGAGCTTGATTATCTTCAGCCCTGTTAGTTATTTAAAGGCTTAACGAGTTATGCAAACCCAGGTCGCTTCATTCTTTTATGGTTCAGTGCGTTGTACAAGACAGAAAATGGATTCATTCAGTAGCTGAAAGAAACACATTGTGTTCTCTTCCTGGCCTCCTCTTCGTTCCACAGGCTGCTTGGGGCAACTGAGGCCTTTACCATAGCTTTGTCTTGAAACATAACTTTTTAAAGACGGAGATGAGTCAGTTTATATTTTCCTTCTTTTTCTCTTTAAAAAAAAAAAAGAAACCAAACAAACACACAGCCCACATCGGGAGGGTGAGTGGCCTCTTAAAATAATAGCCAACTTCTCAGGCAGGCTGGCTTCTCACCCTGACCTTCTCCACCTTCTATTGCTCTGCTTCCATAATCTGCTACAGGGAGACTGACCGGGAGCTCTCCACTGCAGCGTGATTAAAGCTGGTCTTTTTGGAGCTGGTAATAAAATCCTCTCCACGAGGCCTTTATTACAACCTCACCAAATGGAAAAAGGCTAGCAAAGAGATTTAGGACAGGCAAGAAAACCAGGAAGGGGAAAAAACAACAACCCTGATCTCAGCAAAACCCCTATGCAAATGCGCAGTTAAAGCTTCCACAACTTGACATTATAGTCATAAAAGCACAACACATGAGAGCCACTGTTAAGAATCAAAGAGGTCCCCCCACCCCACCCCACCCCACCAGCCTGTCTGCCTGCCTGCCTGGAATGCTTCCCAATCCAAATTCTGTTTAAGCTCTTAGTTCTCCAGCAGCTGGTGTTTGTTAGCTTATCATTACTCATCAATAGTTTAATGTTGTGTTGAAGATTATTGCAGTTTCTCAATCTCAGCAACTTGAAGATGTGTGGACTTCAGAAATCCACACATCTTCAAATCACCGAGGTTGACAAACACTGGTCTATTGTATTGTGACTGTGGATATTTTACTATTTCTTCACATTGTACAATGGATGTTTTCATTCTTTTATAAGCCACCTTGTGCCTGTATGGAGTTGGCAGCATATGAATTTAATAAATAAACTCAAAGCTTTGTGTCTGAAATGAATTATTTGTTCTTCTCAGAAGAGCCAGCCCTTGGATTTTACACTTCTGCAGGTTCTACGGTGAAGTTCACCACTGAAAATGTGGGAACGAAAAGCATATATTCAGGGAAACTATGCATTAAGGAAAATTGTATCCCAACACACATATATTAAAATTGAGTACAAGAGTATGCTTTGTATATCTATATCTCTATTTTCTATACATAAAAAAATGGTACCACCGAAAGATAGAGGCTAAAGTTTCAAAGATGTAAGATCCTAAATTGGAGGAATATACATATTTAGCTGAATGTTTAGATCAGTGTAGAATTGTATTCAGAATCCTTCTGCTTGGAGATGTTCAAGAAACAGAAGAGGAGGGATTGAAGAGACTATTGGCCCCAACAGCATAAAGTTGCAGCCAAACTGCTTATTTGGGGCAAGCTGACTCTACCTTTCAGAGTCAGCATTAACCCTTCTGCTCACACCTGAATAACTGGTGGACCAAATGTTGCTCTTCATCACTCTTTGGCTGTGGGTTCACCCAATACAGGCAAATGGGCTTGGGTTAATGCTGTGGAACCCAACCATTGTCCTGGCATGCTGATGAATCAGACTGTTCATTTTAGCCATTATATGGGTTATTTTGAGGGGCACCAGGTGCTATACAAACACAATTATGTTTGCAAACGTAATCTAGGGATCAATATGCTGCCTGAATGCGGTCAATGCTGTTGGCTTCTGCTCATCCTGGATCCAAAGCCTGGAGGATGAGAAAGGTCAGTCCTTGGTACAGACAACCATAACACAGATGGACTCTCATTCAAGCTCTGGCCAGACTTAAGGAATGTAGACATTTGCAAGCCTAGGAATAAACTCATAGGACACTTCTACCCAGCTGCTTCATCCTCCCTCTTGCCTTCATTGAAACACAAACTACCCAACTACCCAACTACATTTTAGTTTTCATCTAACATGTTGAGCAAACCCAACCAGTGTGTGGTTACAGAGCAGGTCTCAGTGGGAGTGAGACTAACTCAACAACAGACCTATATTTTTGAGGAGGATTTTCTTTAGAAAGGCTTAGGTTTTGGCATCTACAGCATCTAGTTTTATAATTTATAAAATTTATAATTATATAAATTTATAATTATTGGAAGTAATGGTAGTGTTTCTTTAAAAAAAAATCTCTTACAGAATTAACCCACTTTCTGGCTTTGTCCTAAATCAAGCTCATCATGTTGACAGAATGAAGCTTCTAGAATGGAACTGGACAAATGTGTTGTGTGAACACAGCCACGGAGTACTTAACTGTGTGGAAACTCTGACATTCTGATAATGGCCTTGGATTCTTTTCTTCAGATTCAGACTGATGCTTCGTCTATTTGAAATGTGCACGAACAGAGGAAAATCAGAGTGCATAAATATATTTAAAAGAAAATCTGCAAATGAGAGGTACCGATATTTAAGTCCTGACTCTCACAAAATTAATGCTCCCCTTTCCTTCATGCAAAACCCAAAATGTCACAACTAGCAGAGATTTTTGTTTTTGCTTTTTTTCCCCAATTGAGTTAGTGGAGAGAATTTGGAGTAGGAGGGGGGAACTGAAGAAAACTGAGGATCAGTACACTGAACAGCACCAGTAGATCTGCTATCAGACCTGAATTTTTAAAAATACAGTGCCTTCAAAAAAGCAGCAGAATTCCATGTTCTTCCAGCAATGGTTCGGAGTCCATTCAATGTTAAGCCATTTGCTTTCAGATTCACAACTCAGCAGGAAACTTTTGTTGCTGTTGTTGTTCAGTCGTTAAGTCGTGTCCGACTCTTCATGACCACATGAACCACATCGCGCCAGGCCTTCCTGTCCTTCACTGCCTCCCTGAGTTTGCTCAGTTTCATGCTCATTGCTTCAGTGATGCTATCTAACCATCTCATCCTCTGCCGTCCTCTTCTCCTTTTGCCTTCCATCTTTCCCAGCATCAGGGTCTTTTCCAAAGAGTCCTTTCTTTGCATTAGGTGACCAAAGTATCTGAGCTTGAGCTTCATTATCAACCCTTCCAATGACCAATCAGAGTCGATTTCCTTTAAGATTGACTGGTTTGACCTCCTAGTAGTCCAGGGGACTCTTAAGGGTCAGAGTTCAACTTATTACTCAAGCAGAGCAGGAAATTATCAAGGGTTTTGGATTTTCTGAGGCTTTGGCTCTGTAGATTTCCAACTCAAGAGTAGAGAGGAGAATGACCTACTCAAGCCATGGAGACAGCTAAAAATGGACTCTAGGGTTCCTCTTGCACAGATATTTCCAGTGAGATATATTTTTTGAATGTATCATATTCCTTTTTTGATCCTTAAACCCTTCTCCAGATTGTAGCTCTGATCGTGCATCATAGCGCGGGTGCACAGACACACACACACACATATATATCACAGATGTCTCCCTTCTTTTATAACTCTCTGTGTGCAAGACCTCTTTTTCAAGTAGAGGAACATTCAAAATATCTCTAAAAAAGATATGAGTGAAATAGGTGAACAGGATGTGACTTTTTGGCAGTGCTAATAAACAGCTTTCTTTGGACCCTGCATGTTCAAATTACTTTCCATAGCTCTGGGGATAGCAGCCACCTTCTGCCCTCTGCTTCCCCAATTCGTGGAAGGCTATTAAGTGCTTCTCCTGGAACTGAACCAAAGTATTTGTCTCTTTTGTAGCAACTGCCACCCAGAGTGTGCTATCAACGCAGAGCACTTCTGACCTGGCCTCAGTTGGTGAAAGGGGAAATTGTGACATGTCTCACAGAGGCAATAATGATACTTTCTGTTGTTGCAGCTCCAAGGGTTGTTGGAAGTGTTTTACAAACCATACATTTCAAAAATGGGGAGAAAAATACAGAAGCATAATCCCCCTTGCTTAAGCTATGCGCTGGAAGGTTCTACAGATTCACATGCAAACAAATAAGCTTAAGCTTTAATCTTCAATTGTAATCTGACTTGGAAAAGGAGGTCGTGATGGCTGCATTCAAACAGCATGTTTAACTTGTTCACTGAATTAACTTATTATTGGGGATTGTACAAAGCAATAAAATATGGACTGGATTTGTATAATGCCCTAAGTCATAGAAGGAACTAATCAAGGTCAAAGTAAGTTTAGCCTTTTGTGCAAATGCAGATGCTATTGTTGCACTGACCTTATTGAGTATCTTGTATGAACATATAGTTTAATAAATATATTAAAGTATAATTCACTAACAAGTAAAAACACAGTCATGGTGGTACCAAAAATATCCCCACAACCATAGCAGCTCAAGTCCCATTCCTTACCAGAGGTTAATGTCCAAGATAAAATTCCATTAGTGTGATTTGAAGAACACCTAAAAGTTCTGGAGAAATTTGTCCCTCTTGATTTTCTCTGCAAACTTCCTACTTACCAAACACCCATATTTTTAGATGATTCCTTTCTTGGAAATTAAATGTGACTGTATTGAACTTCTTTGACAATTTTCTAGGGTCATGTAGTTTAAGTTTGATAGCACTATGGTTAATGGTTCTCACTGATTCAATAGCACATCCTGCTCTCAGTCCTGGACATTACTCAGGGTTGATTCCGTGAGTAGGTAACTTGGCTGTATGGAACACTTCCTCATGGTATACAGAAGCAGCATCCTTATGCCCATATTGAACATACAGTATGTTTACCCAAATGAGGATGAAGGTGATCACATTAATGACGCATAGTACTAGAATACATCTATTTTTCTGGATTTTTATTTGTTGGTATTTTTAGGTTATCCACTGCTTCAGTCATATCTGACTCTTGATGTTATCCTTGAAATCATTCTCCATTTGATGGATACCCTGAACATTTGGGCAGAAGGGTGATGGCCAACCTCTACCATTACCTTAGTTTGTGGTCTGATATTATTACACACATGTTAACATAAAATACTTCATCAAGGCCATTACAAATTTGGTAGCTGCATTTATCAAGGATGCTCGGCACGGTTAGTTTCCACTTAATTACATTTTTGTGGCTTGCTTGAATTTAGATTACAGGTCAGTTTGTCCACACATGTTCCCCACAACCTGTAGTGTCTCTTCCATATCTTCCATCTCAATCATTGAGCTTTATTTCCCTGTCTAATACTGAGAATAGAACAAGCTGCTCTGGAGAACATACCAAAAAATAGTTGCCATGTTATAATTACATTTTTTTAAATTAAATATTTAGGTTGGTATTAATTCATTAAAAGCATGTTTGGTCCATTATGCAATCATTACAGTCAGATTTATTTCATTACACACTCATCTTTATTCCATTTGCTGCTTTCTCCTACATCAGTTTGCAGATGGTAACGGTGGCAGTGAAGCCGATTATAATTGTTGTCTTTCGGAAGCTACAATTTTATTTTCTCAGAAGTTCTGAGAAATGGCTGGGCACATCTGAAAAATAATTTTGAAGAACTGCTTTGGAGTGTTTGTGCATCTATCACATCTCTGCTAATGATTAACCCCCCTTTGCTTCTTGCAGGCTTCCATGGAAGCCTGAACAAAAGACATGGCTGCTTTAAGGCTTACTTTAGCATTGCTGGAAGGCACTATGTATGGAAGGAAACATTCCCTATTTTTGATGGCTACTACTTTTCCCAGAATGCCCCTGAATAATACAACATCATTGCATTGGATAATGTCGGAGAACAACCCTGGAGGAAAAAAAATATATATCCTCACCCGAATTCCACCAAGTCTAGAAAATAAGTCTTACTCCCAGATAGACATACCTACATCTAAACCTGATGTATTATGGAAGAGGAAGCATTAAAAGATCAGGATTTCACGCGAAGCTTTTAAGCAAACGTACCCAATTTGCTTAAATTCTGAGCTAATACATTTTGTAGTGCGATTGGCACCTTTAACAATCTTCTGATACGCTTCAAAACTCCAAAGAGCAAACATACTTGGGAAAAGTACCCTGAAACATGCATTAAAAGATGGAAAATTGCTTGGGGGAAAAAAATGCATAATTTTTCACAGAAATGCACCCATCAAGTAAAATCTGGACATATATATGCCATTTTTTCCTCTAAACTTCATACACTTTTTAAATGCACAAAATTGACACATTAAGCAAACAACCTTGATAGATTCCCCCATCTCTGTCTACCACATCCTCTAAAATTGCCCCCACCCAACACAAATATCCCACTTATCCCATAAGGGGTGACCACCTGCTCTCAAGCTAGCCTAGTCTCTCTTACTTATTCAGATCTGGTACACATATTAATGTTGCGAGGCACAAATTTTGAATCTTATCATTTAGATTGAGTGAATTCTGGTGGGGGGGGTGAAAGTTATCAGAATCAAGCTCTACACACCTCATGGCAATCTCATAGGACTGACGCTAATGAAAATGAGCTTGGATGCAAATACAGAAAAACTTCACTGGGGCCATGTAGAGTGACACCACAGTAAATGGGATAAGGTGGGATTCTAGAGTAACTCAGATTATCCTAGATTGACATTAGGTCTGGCAATGGTTTGGCTTAACCCTAATTTATTTGGAAGTCAAGCTCCCTTCAATAAGAGTTGGTTCTGATGAAATGGGGTAAACATCTTTCTCATGTGCATATTTTCACCTGAACTTCCCTAACTGAAAACCATTAGCACTGAGCAAAGCTCTACATGGGCCTGCCATTGCGGATAACTGGCAAGTGTCAGACCCAGCCTGAGAACAATGGTGAAAGAGTCCTGTTGAGTAACGTTCCTTTATTTGCTTATACCTTATAGACAAAATCTTACCAGACTAAATCTAGTATATTATTGCAGCTAGTGGATATACCCTGGGAGATTCTAGGGAGTGGCTATCACGGACATCTTATGTGTCCCATGCTGCACCTCCAAATTGTGTTGTCTTTTGTCTCCTTTCCCTTCCTGGAATGCATCCCCTCCTTCCTGAAAGCCTTGCTCTCTGCTGCAGTCCACCACATCACCTTCCCTCTGTAGATACATTCCATCACAGGAAGCTCCCAGTAGAGTTGAATGTGCTTGAACATCTTCTATCAGTTTTCAGGAACTTGTTTTGTGCAAGTCATAGTTTAGTTCAAGATATTGTTTTTGAATGGTTAACCTGAACATCACCTCTTTTAAAGACCAGCTTTCCTTATATGAGGTTTCTGTTGCCTGGCTGAGATTTAATTAACAAGCACTGATCTTCTCCTATCTTCATGGAAGATCAGAATGTTACGTGCAGAAAAAGGACTATTCATTTCTCTGCCCCATCTTCTGTGTTTCTTGCATGGCTATATGGACATGTTGTGGTTTACAACATTATTTATTTCCCCCACTTATTTGTATTATCCTACAGAGAAAGAAAACTGCGGGGAAAGACTGGGTCTTCATATGTAGCATTTCTCTGCAGAATGTCTTGGGATGAGAATGGGGATGGCTCAGCATTTCATGGCCAACTGAATATCATTCCAATATCATTCCATGGGGGACTGCTGACTTCAGAATTGAACTTGTAGTTGTGGGGGGCCACTGAAACCCCATATACGACATTCTTTTCATATAGGAGAACTGTATGTATTTACATGTGTCCTCAGCTCCTTTGTGCCTCCCTCTTCTCTTTCCCCACTGTGATTTTTCTAATAACATTTTCGTCCTTCCCATCTCATTCACTTCTTCTTGTGCTACCTCCATTGTACAAGGAACGCAAAAATAAATAAATAAGGAAGTCAACAAATTAGCACAGTACTGACACATGTTTGTCAACATGGGAGGAAACTGTGGCTTGTGTCAACATGTATCTTGGGTGTTTGTACATAGGATCCTGGAAAGATTAGGTAAAATGGTTTCTAATCCTCATGGCTGTAGAGAAAAAACTGAGAAACACATGAGCAGTTTTTAAACCTCAGGATCTAGAGCAAGGCCAGATGGCTATTCCAGCCAGGAGAAGTAGCTGTCCATGCACTGCACCAAGAGGACACCTTCTTTATGTTTTATACAGCAGATAAAAACACAACTCTGCTTTCTTTCATTATCATTGGTAGCCAACCCTAGTGCTTGGAGAGCAGTCACACCAGACTGAAGAGAGACAAGTGTGTGCCTGTAGTCCTGGCCACCAAAACACAGAGTAGCTTCTTCCCCAAGCATGTGCTCTCCAGAACACCTTTAATTGTGATTAAAAGGGACAGCAGGGTTATGTCTAAACATTTACCTTGTCTCTTTTCTGCAGCCTCCTCTGCTAAAGGTCATCCAAGATGAGATAAACAGATTGTCATCAAGCTGGACCAATTCTGTCTGAGTTTTGAAGGCAATGTAAGACATGGGCTTAATGGAGCCAGACAGCGCTGGTGAATCGCTGGAGCAGATAAGCCCATCTATAATGCATTCCTTTCTTTGCACCTCTTCCCACCAGGAACCTCCTAACTCCTTTAATTTAAAAGCTCTGTAATCTATCCCCTTGCTCGCCGCTGCTTCTTAAACTTGTGTTGATTTCCTCCTCTGGGCTTCTCAAGCATGACGCTCCCCCCGCATTCTGCTTCTCCCTTTGTCACTGCTTGCCTTTCTTCTAGGTAAGTTGCTCTAGGCCTCTCTATCCCCTTTCTGTCAAAGCACTTGCCCCCAGGCTCACACAATCTCCCTCCCCTGCTTTTTCCTTCATTCTTTCCGTAATGCACAGAGACATGCGATGGGCTGCTGGGGAGGGGAAGCGGAGGCAGGGAGGAATATGACACAGTCTCACCCAGACTCTTCTCTGAGACATGCTTACTGGGAATAATGGGACTTGCTTTAGAGGAGGAGCAGAAGGCAGTGCCTGGCCAACCTTGAATGATTTAGGAAAAACTAAGCAGGGTCAGACCTGCTTGTTATGAGAGTCAGTTTGGCATAGTGGCTAAGGTGCTGGGCTAGAAACCGAAAGACTGAGTTCTAGTCCTACTTTAGGCATGAAAGCTGGCTGGGTGACTTTGGGCCAGTCCCTCTTTCTCAGCCCAATCTACTTCTCAGGGTTACAGGTGGAGGAAAAGAGGAGGTGGGCTCATTAGGAATCTATACTGCTTTCAGTTGACCAAAACTAAAGGCAGAATAAGCATCTAATAAATAAATACAGTATTACTTGAATGGGAGAACACCAGGGAAGAATGCAAGACTGGGTACTAGAAGAAACATCTCAGGTGGTGGAAAAAGCAGATCACATCTGCCTTGTTGCCAAGAAAGCTTCATAAATGTAGCCAGGTAATCACCAGGAGTTGAGTTTGATTCATGTAGGTTGCTGACCTTGGCTGATCTTGAAAAGTAAGTAGATTTGGATCTGGTTAGTATGTGGATGGGAGCCCAAGGCTATGGACTAAACAAGGAAGTCAAAACATCCTGGAAAAAAAGGCAAAGTAATACTTCCTTTGAACCATTGCTGAGAAAACCTCATGGATTTGTCTCTCTAGTCACCAGAAGTTGGCTCATTTCAAGAGTGACTTTACCTGTACTTCTGAGTAAGGCAGACAAGTAGCCATTTTGCTTCCACGCATATAGATTTTTTTTTAATATGCAATTTTTGGTGGAATACATCCACAGCAGAATCAGAAAAGTGCTTGCATCTGCATACTGATTTGTAAAGTGAAAATTAAGTACATCTGAATTAAAATG